>NW_028084103.1:885395-981448 GCF_014824575.4 Sturnira hondurensis
TCCCTTTTCCCCTATGATTCTCTCCCCTCTCCCCTCTGGACCCTGTCAGCCTGTTCCATATTTGAGTGTCATTGGTCGTATTTTGATTGCTTGTTTGGTTTGTTTAGATTCCTGTTAAAGGTGAGAGCATATGGTATTTGTCTTTCACCGCCTGGCTTATTTCGCTCAGCATAATGCTTTCCAATACCATCCATGATGTTGCAAAGGGTAGTAGTTCCTTCTTCCTTTCTGCAGCATAGAATTCCATTGTGTAAATGTACCATAGTTTTTTGATCTAGTCATTGACCGATGGGAATCTAGGTTGTTTCCAACTCTTGGCTATCGTGAATTGTGCTGCTATGAACATTGGGGTACATAAGTTCTTTTGGATTGGTGTTTCAGGATTCTTAGGATATACTCCTAAGAGTGGAATTGCTGGGTCAAAAGGCACATCCATTTTTAGTTTTCTTAGAAAATTCCATACTATTTTCAATAGTGGTTGTACCAGTCTGCAATCCCACCAACAGTGAACTAGGGTCCCCTTTTCCCCACAACCTCTCCAGCACTTGTTGTTTGTTTCTTTGTTTATGATAGCCATTCTGACTGGTGTTAAGTGGTATCTCATTGTGGTTTTAACTTGCATCTCTCTGATAGCTAGCGATATCAAGCATCTTTTCATGTGTCTCTGGATCCTCTGTATGTCCTCCTTGGAGAAATGTCTGTTCAAGTCCTCTGCCCATTTTTTTATCGGGTTGCTCGTCTTCTTTGAGTGGAGTTGAGTGAATTCTTTGTATATTTTGGAGATTAAACCTTCGTCTGAGGTATCATTGGCAAATGTGTTTTCCCAAACAGTTGCTTCTCTTTTTATCTTGATACTGTTTTCCTTAGCCATGCAGAAGCTTTTGATTTTGATGAGATGCCATTTGTGTATTCTTTCCTTTATATCCCTTGCTCTAGGGGACATGTCAGTAAAAATATTGCTGCGTGGAATATCTGAGATTTTCTTGCCAATTCTCTCCTCTAGGGCTTTAATGGTGTCATGGCTTATATTTAAGTCTTTTATCCACCTTGAATTTATTTTGGTGTATGGTGTAAGTTGGTGCTCAAGTTTCATTTTTTTGCATGTAGCTGTCCAGTTCTCCCAACATCATTTGTTTAAAAGGCTGTCTTTACTCCATTGTATGTTATTGCCCCCTTTGTCGAATATTAATTGACTATAGAGATTTGGGTTTATTTCCGGGCTCTCTGTTCTATTCCATTGGTCTATGTGCCTGTTTTTGTGCCAGTACCAGGCTGTTTTGATTGGAGTGGCCTTGTAATGCAGTTTGGTATCTGGTATTGTGATCCCTCCTACTTTGTTCTTCTGTCTCAAAATTGCAGCTATTCGGGGTCTTTTATGGTTCCATATAAATGTTTGAAGTGTTTGTTCTATGTCTGTGAAATATGCCATTGGTACTTTAATAGGTACTGCATTGAATCTGTAAATTGCTTTGGGTAGTATGGACATTTTGATGATGTTAATTCTTCCAATCCATGAACATGGTATATGTTTCCATTTGTTTGTTTCTTCCTTGATTTCTTTCTTCAGGGTTGTGTGGTTTTCTGCATACAGGTCTTTTACATCCTTGGTTAGGTTTATTCCCAGATATTTTATTTTTGCTTTTGCTATATCAAATGGGATTTTTTTCTTGATTTCTTCTTCTGCTGTTTCATTGTTGGTATACAAAAATGGCTTTGATTTCTGGATATTGACTTTGTATCCCGCTGTTTTCCCAAATTCATTTATTAGTTCCAGCAGTTTTTTGGTAGAATCTCTAGGATTTTCCATGTACACTATCATGTCATCTGCAAACAGTGCCAGTTTTGTTTCCTCCTTTCCAAAAATCTGACAATCTTTTAGCTAGTAAGTTTAACCCATTTTCACTTATTGTGATTCCTAATATATGTGTACTATGGGAATTCTTTTTTTTTTTTGGTTTTTTGAGACTCCATTTTTCTAACTTCTTACCTTCTTTTGGATTAATTTGTTTCCTAGTGTATTTTTCTTTAGTACCTTAGACATACACACTCTATTAGTTTAGTGGTCACTCTTAAATTTTTACCATGCGTATCTAACTTAAGTCTAGAGCTAATAAATATATAAGTAATAGCTGAGAACCCCAATTGCAATTAGTTTGGACTGATATAAAGTTATATTTGTTGTTAGGCACACTCAAAGTCTATAATTCTCCTCTTTTTTATTCTGATACTTCAATATTATCCTCATACTTAAGATGTTCTCAGAGAAAGCATATGAAGCAAATTACTATTTATTTGTTTTATAAGTAGTGTACAGTGTAAACTATTTTCAAAAGACCCAGAAAGGCTCAGGATTTTCCAGATCATGTATTTTGGTTATACATTTTCCCAGATTCACTGGGAAGATCTGGTAAAGCAGTAAATTAAACTGATAGTACAATTAAGTAATAGAAAAGTCCAATTCCTAAACTTATGCTACAAGTTGTCTCAGTCTTAAAGAAAGCTTTAAGTGGAAGAGTATTTTTGCAGCAAGATTTCATAATGGCTCTATTTTATCTTTTACATTGAATCATGTATTTCATAATTTAGTCTACCCATTATTTTCACTGGAAGCTGCTCAGTGTTCTTAAAAACAAATATTTTATCCCACCTAATTTTTCTCCATGAAATAGTTCTATATGAACAACTCCCTTGTCACATAATCTATTGTGAGAATCTCAGTTAACTGTACACTATTATTTTTCAACCCCAGATGGTAGAAGGAAGTCTCATTGCAATTTTCCCACCTCAACCTAAATATCCCACATTTTCTTGAGATTCTATTGTTTACTACCCCATTTCTGGTCTTAATTTTAATCTCTTGGTTTTGCTCTAATACAAAGAGGAAATTTAAGAAAGGTTATTATGATATACTCAACAAGGCAATGTCAACTGATGGTTGTTGGTGCCAACTTTTTACCAACAGTGACCCCCACTATAGTTTTTGGTGAAGAGGGAAACTGTATTTAGTTCAAACAGCTCAGTTGCAATACAGTATGGCTGTGAAAACAGCACAGCTGTGGAGCAGGTCGATAATATTACAGCTCAATTATGAAGCAGCAAGGCTGTGGAATAGCAAGGCTGTGAGGGGAACCTGGGGTCAGGTAGCCCTGGGGTGAGGCTCCTCTTGAGCTACACAGCTCTGATCTGCTCCAGTGTGCTCCACTTTCTCCAGTCTACTTTGCTCTATTCTGGACCCACCAGAAGTCTTCCATGTTTCAGTTCCAACCAGGGAAACACAGTTTTCAGTCTTCCATGGAACGGGAAAGTGTGCCCCGCTGGAGGGGAGCTGAGTTACACACAAAAAAGTCCCTGTTCCTGGGCCCTGATTGGTCCAACTTTATGCAAATGAGGACTCTAAATTTTCCCAGTTTGATTGGTCCAAAAACACTGTCCTGATTGGTCATAGTGGAGCCACTCTGAGTGGTCAGTGAATATAGCTGAGTAGACCCAATTGGACAGGGAACGTCTCAGTCATATTGGTTGAAGTATAATTCTGGAGACTTCTTTATAAGGGTAAGCTCAAATGGCAGAAATACAGAGCAAGCAGGTAGTTCAGTGTAGGAAGCAGGTTTCTTCCAAAACCATGGCTTGGGTGAAAGGCTCCTGTGTAGAAATGGCTTCTAGGTTCTGTTTTTTGCTTGTTAGTTTTAATTTAAGCTTTTCTTAGTAGGTATATTCTTTCTTAGGTTCCACATAATGGAAAGTTGAATAACTTTAAATAATAAAGGGTGGAAACAAGTGTGCCTTCAGGGACTTCAAGTGCAGAAGTTTGTATCACTTCATTCTTGTGCTCTACCACTAAAATGACAGACCTGTGCCATCCTTGCATTTATCTGTTAATATACTTTTTTAAAAAAAAAAACATGATCATTTCTTGATCCAATTGCTTGTGTAGACCAATAAATTAAAGCAAAGAAGACAGGAGTATTCAATGAAAACATGGTTGTGAGGACTGTCCCACTTCACCCATACCCTGGACACACAATGTAAAAGATAAAAAGTATAGTATAGAATATCCAAGGAATGTTTCAACAGTCACATTTCAGAAATAATAGAACACTAAATCGCCAGTACTTAATTCCTGGTGCCTATTGTTATTATTTTACTAAGTTAAATCTTTCCAAAGAGCTACCATTTTAAATCTCACCATACCTGGACTATGCTGTTGATCTTTCTCATTTGATGTAATTTAATATGCAAAACTTAGACTTTAGGAAATGAAATACCATATTTTGTCCTATATATTGTACACTCACACTTTTTGTGATCATTATAAATGGGATTATTATACCCATTGTTATACCCATGGTATGTAATCATTATACTCATGTGCAATGCACATCCTTATTTTTCCCTCAAAAAATTGAGCAAAAAAAGTGTGCACTGTACATGACAAAATATGGTATTTGCTTATTGTTATTATTAGCTCATTAATAAGGCCAGGCTACATATCTCTGTATGGGAATATATTTCATCTGAGTGAAATGGAAGTTTCCATTCCTAATCAGAGCAAAGGAAGCTGGTTGGATTACCTGAATAGCTGTGATTAAGCCAAGAGATACTGATGCATCCATCTTCAACATATGAGCTCAGATATTACTTTTACCTCACCTGGAATAAGACTTTACTGTTCCAGGATTGACATCTTTTCAAATTCTTCTCTGTAAGGGTTTAAACAATCTTTGGTCTAGATTCACCTAAGATTGCCTTGTTACCACAGCAATGATATTCTTTATTAAATAGCCACATTTTCTATATTATATGGGTTACAATAGTCACTGTAAAACTGAGTAAGACCCAAGAGTCTGCCATAATTTCTTTCCTAAAAGTACAAAAAGAAAAAAAAGCTTTCACCATTATCATAACCACTTATCTTTTCAGGAAAAAAATTTTTTTTAAATATTTTATTTATTTATTTATTTATTTATTTATTTATTTATCTTTAGAGGGGAAGGAGAGGGAGAGAAACATCAATGTATGGTTGCCTTTCATGTATCCCCTGCTGGGAGTTGGCCTGCAGGGAACCAGCCTGCAACCCAGGCATGTGCCCTGACTGGGAATCGAACCGCGATCCTCTGGTTCACAGGCCCGCGCTCAATCCACTGATCTACACCAGCCAGGGCACGTTCATTTTTTTAATGATTTTATATATTGATTTTTTAGAGAGAGGGGAAGGAAGGGAGAAAGAAATTGAGAGAAACACTGATGTGTGGTTGGCTCTTGTGAGCCCCCTACCAGGAGACCTGACCCACAACCCAAGCATGTGCCATGACTGGGAATCGAACCAGGGACCTTTTATTTCACAAGCCAGCACTCAATCCACTGAGCCACACCAGCCAAGGCTCACCTCATTCATTTTCAAGAAAATGTCTGTCCAATAACCAGGTCAGAAAAACCATAGTTTTTCTGCCATTCTTTCAACTAAAAATAGTGTTCCATGAAAAAAAAGCAGCTAATTCAGGCCAAGCAGCTAACTCAAGTGACTGTGCAAATATTTTTCTTTGCAACAAGTATTTTATTAAGCTATGCAGACTAGTGCCTGTGAACACTTCCTATTTTATCACAAAGAATATTAAAGAAACAGGCACTCCATTAAGAGCATTTTAAAGTGAAATTGGATTTAAATTTTTTTGAGAGCGTGACTATGAGGAAAGCAATAGCTATTAGTAAAGTTTGGGAACATTGCCTTGAGTTATACCCACCATTGCTTTTTCACCATTAGTGCAAGTGTTAATCTAATGAAAATAAAAAATGACATGTTAGTATTGTTTTGAAAATAATTCTGACCTTATATTTTCAGGAACCTGAAGTGGCTTATGGACAATACATCAAGAATTATGGATGTACAATATGATTCCAATTCTGTGTAAACATACACAGAGATTACATAATACATATCTGAAAGAATTTTCACCCATTTTCAACTGCAGGAGTCTTTTTTGATGCCACAGATTCTTACATTTGGTGAATAAATACCTTTTCATGCCAATATTATAGAAGTACAACACAGTTTTTAATAGTTGTACAACATTATACTCTGTGGATATATCACCTATTTTTTAGCTAATTCTGTAGTAGTTAAGCATTTAAGTTGCTTCTAATTTCTCTCTTAGAAACAGCGCTTAAATGAACATCCTTATATATTCTGTGTACAATTATTTGATTATTTCTTTAAGAAAAAAGTCCTACTGAGTAGAATGTTTGGCTGAAAGGCATGTAAATCTTTAAAGCTTCTTATGAAGTTTGCCAAATGGCCTTCCAGATAATTTGTGCCAATATATAATACCAATCTGTCCCTTTTCTATGTGCCCACCTCCCCAGAGTCCCTATCTCTATCTCTCCCACAGCCTGCCATACAATTAAACACAAATGAGGATTTTGTGAGGCATGGCAGGAAAGTGAGCTGGATTTTGAAAATCTTTAGTACCTTTCTCATTTTCTCCTTTCGTTGCTTCAGTGGGCCGAGGAGGAGTAGAGAAAGGGAGATGACTCTGCTCTTAAGTGAACTCCAGGGGTGGGACATTTAGGATTCCCATAAAGGTCTCACCACTGCCTGTTTTCTAAAAGAAGAGCAGTCCTAGACCTCTAACCCTGTGGGGTGGGGGAACACTCTTTGCACCAAGAGTCTTTCTATCTGTCACACAACTTTTTCTCATCATTAGTAATAACAAATTGACATTAGTAATAACAATAGTAATAGTAATTACTATTACTACTAGTAATAGTAATTAGTAATAACAAAGTGACATTAATAATATCACTTTGACATTACTTAGTAACCAGAATTGCCCAAGAAAGAGAGTTTTCTCTATCAATACCTGCACCAGATTATACAGTGCTTCCCTCTCTGTCGATCTACAGCCAAATCAGACAGATCTTGGTACTTTTTTGGTAAGAGTCTTATTACCATCATTCCCTAACAGGTACTATAGTCACCATACTATTTCACTCTTCATCATCTCATGCTTGGTTTATCATAAGTTCCTAACAAATGTTCTTATTTCCAGTCTCCACATCTGACACAACCTCAGCTCCAAGCTATCTTGCACATTGCCACCAGATTATTTTTATTTTTGTCAAAATTTCTAGTAAACAGCGTAAGTGTCCATCAGTAGATGAGCTGATAAAAAAAGATGTGGTGCATTTACAAAATAGAATACTACATGGCTATAAAAATGAAAGAACTCTTACCCTCTGCAACACTATGAATGGACCTGGAGAATATTATGTTAAGTGAAATAAGCTAGTGAGAGAAAGACAAATACCAAATGATCTCATATGCAGAATCTAATGAACAAAATAAACTGATGGACAAAATAAAATCAGACACATGAATACATGGAAAAGACTGACAAATCTCAGAGGGGAGGGAGGTGGAGGGACTGAAAAAGATTAGCTGAAGAACATACATGCAAATATTCATAGCTGACAAATACACACAATGTGGTGAAGGCCGGGATTGGGGCTGGAGCTTTGTGGAGGGGGAAGAAAGGGGGACATCTGCAATAGTGTCAACAATAAAAAAATCCAGTAATTTTCAGAATATGACAGGGTAATATTTCAGTATCTCAACTTGGGGTCCTTTCTCACCCTACATTTTCCCCTTTCTCTCTCATTACTCCTCTTCTTACAACTTCCATTCCAGTCCAACTGGTTATCTTCTTATCACTAGGACAGATTCCCCACCTCTGTGCCTTTTTTTTCAATCCATTTTCCTCTTCCCAAATGCCCTTGTTTTCTCACGCTATCCTCTAGGACTCAGTTTACCTGTTCCCTTCCTCAAAGCTTTCTATCAATTTCTGCTTCATTTAACCAGACAGCAGCATATATACTGTTACCAATTCTTTTTTATTTATGGGTCTTATCTGTCCAGTTAGGTTTTAAATTCAAGTATTAGAACAATCTTTGTATTAGTTGAAACATATGAGAACAATTTTTTATCAGTCAAAACATACTTTATTGATGATACAAAAATGAAGTCTTTGGTGGATAGATTCAAGTCAAGACAAATGATAGAAGTGTAGGCTATTGGTAATGGACAAGTTCACTTCAATTCATATAAAGGAACTAGTAAAAATAATTCCATTCAAACAGCATGATTAAAGTCACAAATATATTTTCAATATAAAAGGAGTATTTGGTATTCATAAAGTGGTTTAGCTTAAAGCTGGAGATGTCACAGATAACATCACTCTGGATGAAATATTATTCAAACCTGCCAGCTGAGAGAATCACTTTATAATATGAGCAAGGAGAGAAGCAGTAACTTTCCATTTTTATTGCTTCCAGACTGCAGAACCAAGGAATTTCCTCAAGTCTTTTGAGAACACATAGCCAATTAGAATTTGTCAACTAGTTTTATAACTTTCACTTTCACCAAAAGGTCATGGTGATCTGCTTAAAGCTCGAATTTTCTTAACGCACACTCCAGATGTAGTGCGTAAGTAAAAAAAAGGAACCTTTATTGAATTCTCTGTAGTTGAATACTTCTGCTCTGAGATTGTCATAGATGATCTCAAATAGAGTAAGAGCATTAATAAGAATTTCTGATTCTACATAAGAATTAAAGAGGGAACTAAATGATGATGGCACTTGGGTACTGAGCAGTTTTTTGAACATATCTGGATTTTCATTAAAATTTGCAAGTATTTTCAAAATCTCAACCTTGATTTTTTCCACCTCCTTGAGATAACAAACAAAAAAAGTTTGCGATAGAATTAACAAGCAGGTGTTGGTAGTCATTAGTAACAGTCACATTTGTTAAAAATTTTAGTCCAACTATCTGTATTGCTGAGTTCAGATTTGAGGCCATGATATCATCCATCACTTTATTCATGTATACCTGAAGCCGGCCCTGATTTTCATAATTCTCAGGTTATTCATAGCCATTAAGGCTTTTTCCTTAATGTGGGGATCGGTTTTGTTGATCATGTTTGCAATAACTGGGAGGCCTCCTAACTTACCAATTGTGTATTGGTTGCATGAATAATTGGCATTGTTGCTCAGAGTGAGCAAAGCTACCTGTTGGATAAAAGGATCATCCGATTTCTGAAGCAAAGCAAGTACTTTCCTGAGATCTTGGACACCCAGAATCTCAACAATATCATAAGGAAAGGGTGCATCTGCATGGGAACAGGTCTCCTCCCTCTCCCTCTCTGCTGAGTCTCAGGCTCAGAGTCTGACTCCGATTCTGTGTCCGTCCACCCAGACTCTCCATCTTCAGAATCAGGGACCTCTGCCAGGAAAGTCTGTTCCCCACTAGCAGAGGCTGCAGCAGCTGCTGCAGCCCCATCCTCAGGGCGGAATCCCAGCTGCAACTGTTTTACTTCAACCTTGCTGTTTTTCAAGCTCTTGCCCTTGCCTCCAGTGAGAGACTTGGCTCCACCCTTGGCTCCACCTTTGGGCACAGCTCCATTCGCTGACCTGGCCTTAAGTATAGCCCCCAGTATGAGCCCCAGGAGTTGCTTTCTTGGCAGCTGCTGCTGTTTTAGGGGACCCCAAAGTCCCAGGAACCTCTGAAGCCTTAGAAAGCTCAGGTAATACAGAAGCTTCTGTTGCTCCAGTAGGTGCTGCTGCCTCAGTAGGTGCTGGTGTCCTGGGAGGCACTGCTGGTGCCTTAGGAGCTTCTGTTGTGCCAGGGGCATTTGCCAATTTGAGAGCCGCTGCCACTGTGGGGGCCTCTGGAACCATGAGGGTCTCTGCCTCCCTGGGAGGTGGTACCATTGTCAAAGCCAGTTCTTCCCCAACTGATTCTGCCTGAGGCCAAACCCAGGCCCCTTCTGCTTCCAGGGCCTGACTTCCAGACCCGCTCTGAGCCTCAGCACTGGATGCAGCTTGGGCCACTACCTCAGCTGCAGCTGCATCCAGGGCAGAGGCCTCATCCTGGGCCCTGTCCTCCAGTGTGGACTGGAGTTGGGGAATGAAATTCTGGCCCAAAGTCTATTGTGAATCCAGCCCTTAGTCTGGTTCTATCCCTGGATCCATTCCCAGACAGAGCCCTTGTCTTGGGCTTGGCCAGTCTCTTCTTTGTCTGGTTTCTTCTCCTAGTGTATTTGTAGACAGAGTACCAGGCACTTGCCCCGATGACTATCCCAGCGGCTATACACAGCCAGCATCCTGAACTCAGCTCATGGTGTAGCCGGAATAATTTTCTGATCTGGAGGTGGAGTTCGCTTGTCCAAGCAGGATGTGTGCACTCAGAGCAAGGCACTTCAGCTCAGACTCACAAGTTATGCAGAGGCTGCAAGTCAAGCAGGACATAAGGTAAAGGACAGAAATTTAGTTTAGGGCTCTGGCTCACTTTGTGCCTGACGAGGCCTAGAGAAGAGTTTGGGGACATGACTTTGGTGGGTTGGCTAGTACCTAGACACTTGTGTCCAGGCATGTGTTTGCTGATTCAGGACCCTGGTCATCCATTTTCTACATCTTCATCCTTAGCCTGCCCTGCCCAATGAGGAAACAAATTTCCCAGCACCTAAATAGGTGTTTAGAGGCAATACTGATGTCAGGAAAGCAGGTGGAGAGCAGGAAACTCAGTAGAGATTCCAGATTCTGCTCTGATTCCACCCCCATGACCCCAAGGGTCTCTAGATGGTGCTCATGCACATATCAATCATCTGTGAGCAGGTTGTCTTTTCCCAACAGGCTTGTAGTTGTGCAAGGTCCAAAAGGAAGACAGACTTGTGGAGAGATCACAGAAAGGGTGTTTTGGGGCCTTTGACAGATAGATTCTGCTTCCTTTCTGGTTTGAACCCCTGTGGGCCAAGTTTCTCTTTCACAAACTTCTTCTTTCCATCCCTATCACTTCCAAGTGGCCCAAGATATTGAGATATTTTCTAACCTTTAGCTGAGAAGGTGGATTGATGCTACACCCTCTCCCTGCACTGAAAAGGACAGGCCCAGGGCAAGGATGTCTTGTAAAGAAGATGGAGGAAGAACAACCTCTGGTTCCAGATCTGCTCTGGTTTCTGGCACATTCACACCAGGATTTCCAGACAGTTCTTACCCCCATACTAACCTCAAAGGATTCAGGGCTGTTTCTCCCTTCTTACGTTCAGTTAGAGGTCCATCTTAAGGATAGACTGAAAGATAGAAATACAGACATCCAACGTTGGAACCTGGTGGATGGAACAAACCCAGGACAAGTCCAAATAATTGCCTTTTAGCAGTCACATACCAAAATAACAAATGGTTCTACCTCTCAATTCCTTCAATTCTTCTCACCTCTCCCCTTCCACCCCAATCCCTCACTCCTGCACAGACTTCCCCGTGCTCAAGCTCAGTCTCTCCTTCCTTTTGCCCCGCCCCCTGTCCACCATTTCTCAGGGACAGACAGCCACACCACTTTTGCAAGGAAGCAGGAGGGGGCGGGGCAAGGGTGCAGTGAAAGCTGGATGGGACTAGGTACCAAGGATTACTGCCAAGCAATCTAGTGCCCCCTCTTGTGACAACTTGCCCTTAGTTCCCAACTCCCCAGGCCTAGTATTAACCTGTAGAACTGGAACCCCAATGTCTGCACTTTCAATTTGAGGGTTGTGATTTTCTACTGTTTCTCTGTTATGGGCAACTCTTCCCACATTTCACCTAAATACCCTGTTAACCACCATTTCTCCCACCAGTGGACCCGAACTCTTTTTTCAGGACTGAAAAAAAACACCAAACCATACACCCCCCCAAAAAAAAATGGAGGTGAGGGACCATATGGTCCGGAAGTGTCTGGAAAGTAAAGTAGCCTGGGTGTTAGCATGGCAGTTTAATACCACATTCTTTCCGGGTCCTCCCCCTTTGAAACCCAGAAAGTGCTAAACTTTCCATCTCCCCTACGGAGGCTGGTACCCCCATTTCCCAGCACCTCCAAAAGACAAACAGCCTGCTGGCAAGGAGGGAAAGGTGCGGAGATAGTGGTGAGATGGGGGTAGGTAGCTGCAAAGTGAGGGTTGGAGTGAATCTGCCAGATTGTTTCCAAATTGTGTGACCCTCGGTTACCCTTTTCCAACTTCCCCACTGGCCTTATTGCTCTGCCACGTTTATTTCCCTTCCCTCCTTCTCTCAAAGCAAGACAGCACTTGAGGTGCCATGCCTGAGTGTCAAAAACAACACTGAAACACACTGGCTGAGAAGAAGTAAGCAGATTCTCCGCAAGTATATAGTTTTTCGGTTCCCCCTACCCCTCTTCCCACAGCCCACCAAAATGATATGCGACTGATCCCGGGGATCTGGAAAGCCGGCCAGAACAGGGCGAGGCAGAGGCCCTGGCAGCCTCAGAATCTTGCATCTCGTGACTACCCTTTTTATTCGTGCCAGGCCATGCCCACCCTCACACCCACCTGCCCGGATCTTAGGGAATTTTCTCCTCCTCCTCCTCTTTGCCTGGGCTAAATGCACCGAAATGCTCAGCGAAATAGAGTTGGTACCCAGAGGAGGACGGAGGATGGCTGTCAGAGCTTTAAGTACCTTTGCCCACGTCAGCTTCTGGTCACGTGAGGGCCATATCCCAAGAAAGCTTGGACCCCCAGTTTTCATTCCCACCGAAAGCGCGATCCTCCTCTTTTCACCCACTCCCACCTCACACTACCACATCAGGTCCTGTCACTCATATTGTTTGTCTTTGTACTCCCAGAGGCCAAAAGTATCCCCTTTTCCATGTATTAGAATTTGCCTTTCTCTGGTTACAGAGGAAGGGGATGCATTTTCTTGGGCTATTGACAATTTTTACTTTTTTTTTTGGTTGGGTAATTGTTTCATCCTCTTCTGAGCAACTGGACACTCTCCCCTTGCTCCACCTTCAATACCTGATCACCCAGTACCCATCATTTGCTTTGTAGTTGGGTCTCTGCTCCAGTATAGGTAGAGGGCAGAGTGTCAGAAAGGAGACAAGAGGTGGGAGTGGGGGCTGTATTTCTCCAGCACTCCTCAGTTTTGTTTTTAAAATCATTACCACCTTTTATTATTATAGTAAGAAAATACAAGAGTTCAGTGTGGGAAGCAGCAACAAAAAATGAGTGCTCATATTTTATAAAAAAGATTTCACACTAATATTGGAAGGCACCATTAATTCTGATTCATTTTTACCACATAGAAAATGAATTCTATTGACTGCATAAGAAATCATTTTCAAAACACACTGAGGTATTTAAACAGATAAAAAGGGAATTCTTCTTAACAAGATAAGCATGTTTCTATGTGATCTATAAATTGTTCCTTGGAGAGATATTCACTTGTCTGACACTATTTATTTTAGACAAATAATATACTGCTTTTTCTCTTTCTGGGACAACTTTTAAGTTGGACAAATAAATGACCCTGTCTTGTTCTGTTAGGGAGGCACATTTATTTAATGTTCCCAACACATTGCTGACTGCTTTATGAGCGTCCTGTAATCTGATGGGTGTAACCATGACACCTTTGAAACTCCTATTCTTGGATTAAGTTCCAGTTTTGTGATTCAGTTCTGAGCAAAAGAAGCTGTCAGGCCAAGTTGTCAAGGATGCAAACAATGCATAGATGGTCAAACCTCCCTGTCCAGTCAAGGGGGCAAGGAAATGTGCTTCCCCTCTATCTACTCCCATCTCCCAGAGCCTCTCAGTAGCTGCAGTCAGGCATCTGACTGTTGCTCACTCCAAAGGCAAAACGTCACTGTAGGAGACCATTCTGCGTGGCATGAGCCCATTTCCCAGTGGAAAGCAAGGTCTGATACATAGGACCCACACCCACAGATAGGTTCTCCCATAGGGAATCAGGCCTACATTGTACCTAGACTGCTATGAGACTTGCTTTTGCTAAAACTCCCTCACCCTGAATTGAGGCAGAAAACATTTACTGCAGAGTAACTTCCTAAAATCTATGCTAAACTTTCCAAGGATGAGTGTAACCGGTTCAACCACTTTTCCCTTTTCATTTGCAAATATCCTTCTTCTGTGATGTGATTAGCAGCAGCATCTCCTTTGTTTTCTGTAAAAGGTAACCACCTAAAGTGAACCCATGAGTAAATGAGGACCATCATGTAATATACCAGAAAAGAAATAAAGGCCTGTCCAGGCAATGGCTGAGGCTTTTCTTCCTCTTGAGAGAAAAGCCATGTCATCCCTTTTCCCCCACAGGACTCATTAGTCCACGTGAATTTCTTGTGCCTCATCCACAATGTGTTGGACCCCATGAGCCAAGGTCTGCATCATGTCACCTTTCCACAGGTGACCAACTTGAGTAAATGCCTGTGGCTTCTTCCCTCTCTCTGTCTGCTAAATGCCCACAGAGGTAACTCAGGGATGCATATAAGGGATTGCTTATCCCAACTATGCCTGCAGCTGTGAGTTCCTATGAAGCCTGGAGAAGTAATTGCTGGCAGAAGCACCCAAGTCTGCCTGCTCTGCCCTCATTCGCTGTTTAGGAATTAACATTGCTCTTAACAATGTTTGACACTGCTTGACACTGTTTGGTGCTAATACCTGGCCTGAAAAGGCCAGTCCCCTCTCACATCTGGCCTCCTCACTGCAGACAGCCCATGCCCACTTTGGTGCCTCCTCAGCCAAATATGTACCATGCCCCACAGGACTCCACACTGGCCACACTGATTAACCTAGAGTAGGTGTTATTTATTTTTTTAAGATTTTATTTCTTTATTTTTAGGGAGAGAGGAAGGGAAGGAGAAAGAGGGAGAGAAACATCAATGTCTGGTTGCCTCTCGCACACCCCCTACTGGGGACCTGGCCTGAGACCCAGGCCCTGACTGGGAATTGAACTGGCAACCCTTTGGTTCGCAGGTCTGTGCTCAATCCTTTGAGCCACACCAGCCAAGGTTAGAGTAGGTGTTCTTAACTGGTCACCACTATAGTGTACTTGAAATTCTATGCAAGTTTTTGTTTGTGAATGTATGTGTGGTTAATCATATTTCATTTCAAAAAATAGAAGTCATTGACTTCATCAGTTTCTCAAGGGGTCTGTGACAACTCCCCCAGATAGTGAGAACCAATACAATGGCCTAGAAAGTCTGTTACATGTAATGGATTAGAAGCCTCTTTTTTTCTGGTAACAACAGTAATATATATTACTGGTTAAAATATTCAAAACAATAAGGAAATATATGAGGTAATATCTTTTCCAGACCCAGACACTACTAACAATTTCTAACTTTCTTTATATAAACATATTAGTAAGTGCATTTGTGCTTATTAGTCGAGTTCCAAATTGAGTAACAATAAACAAATAATAGGTATTTGAAATTTGTATTTCAATTTGCAAAAAAAAAAAATAGAGGAACATTGACATCTTAACATTGGCACTTCCCCTTCATGAATAAGGCACATCTTCACTTTGCTCAGTGTTAATCAAATTTCATATGTTTCTTGTGGTAAGTAAATTCTATAACTTGTTAGGTTTTTCCTAGGTATTTAGTAGTCTTTGTTGCTGAGATGCTATTCCTTTCTCCAATTGCAGCTTCTGTTAGGTACTTTTCTGTTTAAGGAAAAAGTTAACTTATTTACTTTATATCTGCCAATTTTGTGATCTATCTTACTAATTCCAATAATTTTCAGGTGATATCTTTGGTTTGTGAAGTATGTATACATAATCATCTACAAATGATGATTTTTCATTTCTTTCTTTACAATATTTATACTTTCTTCCCTTTTATGCATGTGCTACACTGACCAGAATCTCCAGAACTATGTTGAGTAATGGTGGTGCTTGAGCACCTCCTTATCTTGTTCTTGAAGGAAGTTGGAATGCCTCTTTTGTTTCATCATTTAGTGTAAATTTTGCTATTCTGATATAGTCTCTCCTTGTTTTGGGGAGCAATTTCACTTGTAATTACCAGTCTTTCAAAAGAAAAAAAAGCAATATAAATAAATAATGTCAGTGAGTGGAGGCACATCCTAAATCCTGTGGTCTTGTTTGGTACCAAGGAGTGAGAAATATGGCAGGTTAGAACAATCTCTCTGTTCTTCATCAGATTAAAGGTCTTTTAATATCTAATTTAATTTAACAAAGAATGATTCATTAAATTGTATTTATATAATTCTTCATTGCATAAATGAAGTTTCCTACTTTTCATATTATACTATTAGTTCTTTTTAAATTTAGAAATGGGTAAAGTTTATTAATGCTTTGATTGTAAGGTTTCTTGTCTCCTTCAGTTTGCTGTTGTAGTGAAGAATATAGATAGACAAGCTACCCTGTCACTTTTTTATCCCTATAGTCTATTTTTAAAATTATTTATTTATTTATTTTTAGAGAGAGAGAGTAAGGGAAGGAGAAAGAAAAGGAGAGAAACATCAATGTGTAGTTGCCTCTCATGCATCCCCCACTGGGGACCTGGCCCACAACCCAGACATGTGCTCTGACTGGGAATCAAACCGGAAACCTTTTGGTTTGGAGGCCTGTGCTCAATCCTGAGCTACACCAGCCAGGACCCTATAGTCTATTCTCAACACATCCTTCCTGAGGAATTTAAACTCCTCACTGTCTTCTCGTGATGTTTAAAGTAAATGCAAATTTTCTTACTACAATTGGCAAGGCCTTACTCTCTACAACTTTGTTACGTCTCTGCTTCATCTTTTACTGCTTATCCTCTACCTCAGCCATCCTGGCCTCATTGCTGTTCGTGGAACATACTGGACCCCTTGCCTTCACAGAACATTTGTATTCACATGTACCCTTGCTTGGAATATTCTTTCCCCACATTTCATTATATTTAGTTTCCTTACTGACTTTAGATCTTTACGCAAAAGGTCATCTTTTCAGTGATTCCTTTCCTGGTTACTGTATCTAAAAGCTCAACCCATCTTGACTTTTCATATCTTCTTCTGCCTTCTTTTCCTTTTAGTATGTATCACTAGCAATATACTATATATTTTATCTTCTTTTTCTTTGGCTCTCTCACTGCAATATAAAGACCAAGAGATTAGAGATTTAGGTTTGTTTTATTCACTGTTGTAACCACAGCAGTGGGAACAATGCACTGCATGTAGTAGGTAGTCAGTAAAGGTGTTGAATAAATGAATGAATGGTTTTCATTCAACACTGAACTACTCTCTTTTTTTATTTATTTATCTTTAGAGAGGAAAGGAAGGAGAGAAGGAGAGAAACATCAATGTATGGTTGCCTCTCGTAAGTCCTCTGTTGAGAACTGGCCTGCAACCCAGGCATGTGTCCTAACTGGGAATCGAACCGCGATCCTGTGGTTCGCAGGCCCGTGCTCAATCCACTGAGCTACACCAGCCAGGGCCTGAACTACTCTCTTGCATTCCAGAATTAAAGCCTAGTTGGTTGTGCCATATTATCTGGTTTTTAAACCTTCAGGCAAGTAATTATTTAGATCAGGGTGTTTCTTGTGACAAGGTATAGATTAAGACTGCTTTGAGTAGCATGTGACAAGGTATAGATTAAGATTGCTTTCAGTAGCATGTGTAAAACACTTTATGCAGTGACAATGATTGTTTGTGATATATGCCTGTTTAAACTTTTATTACATTTATTAAGGTAACTGGTTAATAACTACATAAATTTCAGGTGTACATCTTTATAATACCTTATATGCATACTTTATCATGTACTCACCACCTGAAATCTAGTCTCCTTCCATCATCATGTGCTTGATCTCCTTTACCCTCTCTTTCCCCCCACTACTGTCTCTAGTAACTACCATTCTGTTGTCTATATCTATGAGTCTTTTGTTGTTCACTTCATGCTTTTTGTTTTGGCATAATATTCTCAAGTTTTATCCATATTGTCACAAATAGCAATACTTAATCTATCTATGGCTGGGTAGTATTTCACTTTATATATGTACCACATTATTTTTATCTAGTTGTCCTTCAACAGACACATGTTTCCATGTCTTGGATAGTGTTGGTAATGTTGCATAGGGGTACATATATCTTCACAAATAAATGTTTTCAATTTTGGAGAGTAGATACCTAGAAGAGGAATTGGTGGATCATATGGTATCTCTACTTTTAATTTTTGAGGAACTTCCATACTATTTTTCATATTGGCTCTACCAATTTACATTCTTACCACCAGTGTACATAAGTTCCTTTTCTTCCACATCCCACCCTACACTTGTTTTTTGTCTTATTGATAATATATGGTATTGGCAGAAAAACAGACCAATGGAATAGGACTGAGAGCCCAGAAATAAGCCCACACATTGATGGACAACTAATTTTAAGCAAAGGAGCCAAAAACATACAAAGCAAAAAGAAAAGTTTTTTTCAAAACATTAACTTTGGAAAACTGGAAAGGTGCCCATGATAAAGAAAAGAAGAAAAGAGAAGAGAAAAGAAAGAAACTAGGTTGTTGTCTGATACCATACACAAAAGTTAACTCAAAATGGATTAAAGTCTTAAATATAACGCCTGAAACAATAAAATTCACAGAAAAATATTGGGCACTAAACTTATGGACTTTGGTCTCAGTGGGGTTTTTTGGAACTTAACCATATGGCAAGGGAAGTAAAACAATAAACAAATGGGACTACAACAAGCTTCTGCACAGCAAAAGAAACTAACAAAATAAAAAGGCAACCAACCTCATGGGACAAGATACTTACAAGTGACACCTCTTATAAGAGGATGATATCCAAAATGTGTAAATAACTCACACAACCCAACAATAAAATAATAGATACTTTTCCAAGGAAGACACACAGATGGACAACAGATATATGAAAAGATGCTCAGCATCATTAGTTGTAAGGGAAATGCCAATTGAAAACACAATGAGGTACCACCTCACACCTGTTAGAATGGGTATGTGACTTTAAAAAAGGTGAATCTTTTAAAAATATTTTATTTATTTATTTTTAGAGAAAGGGGAAGGGAAGGAGAAAAAGAGGGAGAGAAACATCAATGTGTGGTTGCCTTTTTGCATGCCCCCTACTGGGGACTTAGCCTGCAACCCAGCCATGTGCCCTGACTGGGAATCAGATTGGCAACCCTTTTGTTCACAGGCCTTCTCTCAACCTGCTGAGCTACACCAGCCAGGGCTGAATGTGTGATTTTTTTTTAAAATTTGCTAAATGAAAATAATCCTATCATATTTTCTGATAAGAAAAGTAATGCATATTTGTGTAAAAAGGAAGCAGAATAGTGATAACAAGAAAATAACAAAAGCCATTTTTCTACTTTTTGCTTCCTTTCCTGACGCCCTTTTTCCATCCCTATCTCCAGGTATTTATCAAGAGTGCAAAGGAAAACTCCAGTGATTACAAAGAAAAGAAGGTGGAAGGAAGAAAGAAAAGAATGGAACAATTTTCCCCAGTGTAGGTAGCAGTAGAATTTGCCAGTAGGTCAGGAGAAGATACTGCCCCTTTCAGGAGTTAGGGAAAGATAACAGCATTCATTGGCTGTGCAAAGACTGAAACACGTGACAGTGATTTTCCATGGTAGGGAAATGGGGAGGAAGAGAATGGGTCACCCTCTGCTATGCTAATAAGGGGAGAGGAAAATTAGGACCCTAACTCACCAGTGACTTGGCCTCACGTGACCAGGAGTCTATCTATGTGCTGAAGCCTTGGTTCAGATATAGTTCCCCACTAAGGTAACCAGCTCCTTATTCCTTGGTAGTAGCCTGATTGGGCATGGAAGGAGGAAGAGGGCCAGGAGAAAACCTGCCCCGATTCTTGTAGGTTTAATGTAAGCGTATGTGTTCAATGGAGATTCCTGGAGTGAGGGTGGAGAGTAGCAGCACAATTTTTGAATTTGGAGGCACTTTTCTGTTTCCCCACAAAGACACCAAATCCAGCCTCCTTTTTTTCATGCTTTATAAAGGCAGGGAAGTGCCAGCAGCAAAATGAGAAATGGTAGGCAGAGGTGACTTATATTAACAATGGATTTGGAGTTTGGGAGCAACAAAATTGGGAAAGTCCTGTCACAAATTTTTTCCAAGGCAAGGAAATACTGAGTTGGTTTGACTGAGAAAGGGAAAGTGGTAATCACAGATAGAGATGGAACATAAATTAATACATGTGTGTCTTAAGTGGTATTCTCTAGAAATAGATCTTGAGATGGGGATGCTTGTGAAAGTGGGTTTTGGAGAGACTGTTTTCAGATGAAACCTGTATAGAGGTAAAGAGAGCAGCACAGGACAAGGGCTGAAACTAGGCACAGATGTACTTTGGATGAAATGTAGCCTCAGCCTGAGCCCAGGGCAGCTCTACAGAGTTGATCCACTTGGAAAAAAAGGAGCCAGGCTTTTATATCCACTGACTGAAAGCCAGGATGTGTAGGTGAGGAGGCAAGGAGTTTTAGCTTCCAGCTATCCTCTGACAAGGGTGTAACTATGAATCTTCACCAGCCAATGCTCAAAGCAAGTAGGGGATATATGTACTAGCCCAGTAAATGAACTCTAGACAGAGCATCAATACTGTCTACTACCTTTACTATAAATAGCCAATCTACATTCTTTCAATGAAAATATACTTCCTGTCATTGCTTCTCCAGCCAGGTCTTAACTTCAGCATTATGAGCTGAGATGCAGTCTATCAGGAAATGCCAGCTTTTCCATAAACAAAACAAAAAGAAGACAGTGCTTATTCTTCTCTAATCTAGAATTTGTCTCAGACAGTCTCCTTCAGAAGCTAATTTTTTCTCTTCAATATGACAAAGAGTCAAATATCCTCCAATGTATAAATTTGGAAGAGGATTGTGTGGCAAACAGTTTAAATCCACAGAAAAATGGGTCCTACTGTAATGAGATTAGAAGCTGTTATAAAGCTTTAAGAACATTTAGACACAGAATGTGGGTCTCTGGTCCATTTAAAACAGGTTTTGGCAGGTATTAAGTAGACTGCCATATAATGCTCTTACAAATTATTTGAAACTAGCAGGGAAGTTGCTAAAAGGATGCCAGGAGTTGTTCACTTGGACAATCTAAGGTGACCCAAGAAGAGATGGGAAGGTGTCAGGATAATGGGACCTTGTTAGCTTGAGAAATGGACAGCCCATTAATCTAACATCCGTGTATTGGCCCAGGGCTCTGAGGGATACAAGTTGCCTTGGAGGAATCTATTTATTTATTTATTTAAAACTTTAAAATATATATATTTTTTTAAAGATTTTATTTATTTATTTATCTTTAGAGGGGAAGGAGAGAGGGAGAGAAACATCAATGTATGGTTGCCTTTCATGCGTCCCCTGCTGGTAGTTAGCCTGCAAGGAACCAGCCTGCAACCCAGGCATGTGCCCTGACTGGGACTCAAACCGCGATCCTCTGGTTCGCAGGCCCGCGCTCAATCCACTGAGCTACACCAGCCAGGGCTAAAACTTTTAAATATATTTTTATTGATTATGCTATTACAGTTGTCCCATTTCCTGCCCGACACATCCCCTACCACCCACATTCTCCCTCCCTTAGTTCATGTCAGTGGGTCATACATATAAATTATTTGGCTTCTACATTTCCTATACTATTCTTAACTTCCCACTGTCTATTATCTACTTACCATTTATACTACTCATTCCCTGTACCTTTTCCCCATTTCCTTCTCTCATTCTCCACTGATAACCTGCCATGTGATCTCCATTTCTGTGATTCTGTTCCTGTACTGGTTGTTTGCTTAGTTTTTGTTCTTTTTAGGTTCGGTTGATAATAGTTGTGAATTTGTTATCATTTTACTGTTTATATTTCTTATCCTCTTTTTCTTAGATAAGCTCCTTTAACATTTCATATAATCAGGGTTGGGTGGTGATGAACTCCTTTAACTTAATCTTATCTGGGAAGAACTTTATCTGCCCTTCTTTTCTAAATGATAGCTTTGTTGGATAGAGTCGTCTTGGATGTAAGTCCTTCCCTTTCACAACTTTGAATATTTCTTTCCAGCCCTTTCTTGCCTGTAAGGTTTCTTTCAAGAAATCAGCTGTTAGTTTTATGGGAACTACTTTGTAGGTAACCGTCTCCTTTTCTCTTTCTGCTTTTAAGATTCTCTCCCTATCTTTAATCTTGAGGAATGTAATTATGACGTGCTTTTGTGTGTGTTTCCTTGAGTCCAAATTCTTTGGGACTCTGGGCTTCCTGGACTTCCTGGAAATCTATTTCCTTCACCAGATTTGGGAAGCTCTCCTTCATTATGTTTTCAAATGATTCTCCAATTTCTCGTTCTTCCTCTTCTTCTTCTGGCATCCATATGATTCAGATGTTGGAATGTTTAAAGTTACCCTGGAGGATCCTAAGCCTCTCCTCATTTTCTTGAATTCTTGTTTATTCACTCTGTTCTGGTTGAATATTTATTTCTTCCTTCTGGCCCAAACTGTTGATTTGAGTCCCGGTTTCCTTCCCATCAATGTTCGTTCCCTGTACATTTTTTTTAATTTCACTTGTCATAGCCTTCACTTTTCTCTCTACTTTGCAACATACTCAACCAATTCTGTGAGCATCCTGATTACCTGTGTTTTGAACAGTGCATTTGATAGGTTGGCTAATTCTTGATTGCTTAGTTACATTTTTTTCTGGAGCTTTGATCTGTTCTTTCATTTAGGCCAATTTTTTTGTCTTGGTATTTGCCAATTTTTTTGCCTTAGGTATTTGCCAGGGTGGGGCAACCCACTTAGCTGCTTGTAGCACTGTATGTGGGGGAGGGGTCTGAGAGGGAACAATGCTGCTCGTTCAGCTCTCAGCTAGATTTCAGTCACTTCCGCAGCTACCCAGAAGCAAATTGGGCCCTTCTTGAGCAGATTCCTGGGTGGGTAGTTTTGTGTATGTTCTAGGACCCTGTGGGTCTCTCCAAAGAACTATCCTGCGAGGCTGGAATTTCCTCCACTGCCTCAATCTCCACAGGTTTTTTCAGTCAGAGGTTTTAAGGCTTTATTTCCCCACACTGGAACTCTAGGTTGCTTGGTCTGTCTTGCTACCCAGTTGTTACCCCCAGTTTACCTGCACACAAATGTGGGACCTCCTACTTCACCAGCCGCTGCCTTGCCAGCCCAGTCTTCCAGCTGCTGCCTTTTGGTGAGTCCTCTCCACCTGGCTGCTCATCTCCACCCCTCTACTGGTCTTCATTAATGCTTCTTCTTTAACTCCTTGGTTATCAGACTTCCATACAGTTCAATTTTCTGTCAGTTATGGCTGCTTTTTCTTTTTAAATTTGTTGTTGTCCTTCTTTTGGTTGTATGAGAAGGCATTGTGTGTCTACCCGTCTCCATTTAGGCCAGAAGTCACCTTGGAGGAATTTAAATTTTAAGCCCCCATCTTGCTAAAATGGCAGAAAAATCAGCCCTGTTTATATTTGTGGCCCCCTTAGTCCTCAAGTGTAAAATTACATGATCTGCTGAGATACACATTGTTCCATATTGCAAACTCATCTCATGCTGGATAGCTCTGATGTTTCTGATCTATACTAGAGAAACAGAAATCTTTGTCAAAGCTGGGGTTTCTGAGTATCTCTCAAGGCTGTTCTGTCTTAGACTTGCTACATCTTTAAGACACTTTTGGAGTGAAGTACGGGTATCTCCTTGTTTGGGATCCCCTAATTTTTTCATCTTCACTAAC
Source organism: Sturnira hondurensis (assembly GCF_014824575.4). Taxonomy (NCBI): domain Eukaryota; kingdom Metazoa; phylum Chordata; class Mammalia; order Chiroptera; family Phyllostomidae; genus Sturnira; species Sturnira hondurensis. The sequence continues at coordinate 908,916 of NW_028084103.1, forward strand.
ACTTTCGCAGAAGAGAGGAATGATTTTTGATTAAAAAGAAATTCCTGTCGCTTTAAACCACAAGTTATCTTGCTCAACTTGACAGATGAGGTCAGGAGAGGGTAAACAAATTAACCAAGTCTCTATAGGTGATGATGAGTCATCATATAAGTATTTTCTCATTTTATTTATTTTTTTAAGATTTTACTTATTTATCTTTAGAGGGGAGGGGAAGGAGAGAGGGAGAGAAATATCAATGTATGGTTGCCTATCATGTGTCCCCTGCTGGGAACTGGCCTGCAACCCAGGCATGTGCCCTGACTGGGAATCGAACTGCGATCATCTGGTTCCCAGGTCCACGCTCAATCCACTGAGCTACACCAGCCAGGGCAGTTTTTTCCTCATTTTAAAAATATACCTAGTTAGCTCTGTCTGGTATAGCTCAGTGGATTGAGGGAAGACCTGTGAACCAAAGGTTTGATGATTCAATTCCCAGTCAGGGCACATGCCTGGGTTGTACACCAACTCCCCTCTAGGGGACATGTGAGAGGCAACCACACATTGATGTTTCTCTCCCTCTCTTTCTCTCTCTTTCTCTCTCTCTCTCTAAAAATAAACAAAAAATTTTAAATACATATAGTTAAAATAATTAAATATTTAGAAATTGTACTCAAGTTAGACTGTTCTCCTCTCTCCAACCACTTTCATTTTAAATGAACATATACCTTTCTAAAAAAATTTTAAAGATACTATAAAGAAAATCCTAGAGGACCTCAAAAATGATATTGACAGCAACACAATTATAGTAGGGGATTTTAACACCCCACTGTCAAAAATGGACAGATCTTCCAAACAAAATATCAACAAAGATATTGCAGCATTAAATGACACTCTAGATGAAATGGACCTCATTGATATATATAGAGCCCTTCACCCTAAAGAAGCTAAATACACATTCTTTTCAAATGGACACGGAATATTTTCCAAGATAGATCACATGATAGGACACAAAACGAGAGTCAACAAATTTAGGAAAATAGAAATCATACCAAACATTCCCTTTGGTTTTTCATATTTAAATGTTTTAATTGATTTCTGTATTTTCTCTGATCACAAGGGACTGAAATTGGAAACTAACCCCACAGGAAAAAACCAAAAACACACAAAATAATGGAGATTGAATGGTATGCTATTAAACAACGAATGGGTCAAGATAAAAATCAGGGAAGAAATAAAAAAGTTTCTGGAAACAAATGAAAATGAACTCACCACAACCCAAAACTTATGGGACAGGGCCAAGGCAGTCCTGAGAGGGAAGTTCATAGGAATACAGGCTTACCTAAAGAAAATAGAAACATTTCAAACAAACAACCTAACTCGATGCCTCCAAGAACATGAGGAACAACAACAGAGACAGCCCAGAGCAAGTAGAAGGAAGTAAATAACCAAGATCAGAGCAGAATTAAATGACATAGAGACTATAAGCACAATTCTAAAGATCAAGGAATCCAGGAGTCGGTTTTTTGAAAAGATAAACAAAATAGACAAACCTTTAAGTAGGCTCATCAAGAAAAAAAGAGAGAGGACCCAAATAAACACAATCAGAAATGAAAGAGGAGAGATTACAACTGATACCACAGAAATAGAAGAGATTGTAAGGAATTACTATGCAGAGCTGTATGCCAAGAAATTTGAAAACCTAGGTGAAATGGACACATTTCTAGAAAAATATAGTCTTCCAAAACTCAATGAAAAAGAAGCAGAAAACCTGAACAGCTCAATAACAGCAGCGGGAATTGAAGAAGTAATCAAAAAACTCCCATCACACAAAAGCCCTGGACCAGATGGTTTCACAGGAGGATTCTACAAAGCTTTTAAGGAAGAACTAACCTCGATACTTCATAGACTATTTCAAAAAATCCAAAAGGAGGGAAAACTCCCCAACTCTTTTTATGAAGCCAGCATCATCCTAATTCCAAAACCAGACAGAGACACAACAAAGAAAGAAAACTTCAGGCCAATATCGCTGATGAAAATAAATGCTAAAATCCTCAATAAAATATTGGCAAATCGCATCCAACAATACGTCAAAAAGATCATACACCATGACCAAGTGGGATTCATCCCAGGGATGCAAGGATGGTTCAATATTCGTAAATCAGTAAATGTAATACACCACATAAACAAAAGCAAAGACAAAAACCACATGATCATATCAATAGATGCGGAAAAAGCTTTTGATAAGGTACAACACCCATTTATGATAAAGGTACTCAGCAAAGTGGGAATAGAGGGAGCATTCCTCAATATAATAAAGGCCATATATGAAAAACCTACAGCCAACATCATACTCAATGGACAAAAACTAAAAGCTTTTCCACTAAGATCGGGAACAAGACAAGGTTGTCCACTTTCACCACTTCTATTCAATATAGTATTGGAAGTTCTAGCCACAGCAATCAGACAAGAAAAGGAAATAAAAGGCATCCAAATTGGAAAGGAGGAAACAAAACTGTCATTGTTTGCAGATGACATGATAGTGTACATGGAAAATCCTATAGACTCTACCAAAAAACTGCTCGAACTAATAAATGAATTTGGCAAAACAGCGGGTTACAAAGTCAATATCCAGAAATCAAAGGCATTTTTGTATACTAACAATGAAACAGCAGAAGCAGAAATCAAGAAAAAAATCCCATTCGATATAGCAAAAAGAAAAATAAAATATCTGGGAATAAACCTAACCAAGGAGGTTAAAGACTTGTATGCAGAAAATTACACAACACTGAAGACAGAAATCAAGGAAGACACAAACAAATGGAAACATATACCGTGTTCATGGATTGGAAGAATTAACATCATCAAAATGTCCATACTACCCAAAGCAATTTACAGATTCAATGCAATACCTATTAAAGTACCAATGGCATATTTCACAGACATAGAACAAACACTTCAAAAATTTATATGGAACCATAAAAGACCCCGAATAGCAGCTGCAATGTTAAGAAAGAAGAACAAAGTAGGAGGGATCACAATACCTGATATCAAACTGTATTACAAGGCCACTGTAATCAAAACAGCCTGGTACTGGCATAAAAACAGGCACATAGACCAATGGAACAGAACAGAGAGCCCAGAAATAAACCCAACTCTCTACAGTCAATTAATATTCGACAAAGGGGGCAATAACATAAAATGGAGTAAAGATAGCCTCTTCAACAAATGGTGTTGGGAGAACTGGACAGCTACATGCAAAAAAATGAAACTCGAGCACCAACTTACATCATACACCAAAATAAATTCAAGGTGGATAAAAGACTTAAATATAAGCCGTGACACCATTAAAGTCCTAGAGGAGAACATTGGCAGGAAAATCTCAGATATTTCACGCAGCAACATTTTTACTGATATGTCCCCTAGAGCAAGGACTATAAAGGAAAGAATAAACAAATGGGATCTCATCAAAATAAAAAGCTTCTGCGCAGCTAAAGAAAACAGCATTAAAATAAAAAGACAACCAACTGTATGGGAAAACATATTTGCCAATGATACCTCAGACAAAGGTTTAATCTCCAAAATATACAAAGAACTCACACGACTTCACTCTAAGAAGACAACTAACCCAATTAAAAAATGGGGAAAGGACTTGAACAGACACTTCTGCAAGGAGGACATACAGAGGATCCAGAGACACATGAAAAGATGCTCAATATCACTAGCTATCAGAGAGATGCAAATTAAAACCACAATGAGATACCACTTTACACCAGTCAGAATGGCTATCATAAACAAAGAAACAAACAACAAGTGCTGGAGAGGTTGTGGGGAAAAGGGGACCCTAGTTCACTGTTGGTGGGATTGCAGACTGGTACAACCACTATGGAAAACAGTATGGAATTTTCTAAGAAAACTAAAAATGAACGTGCCTTTTGACCCAGCAATTCCACTCTTAGGAGTATATCCTAAGAACCCTGAAACACCAATCCAAAAGAACCTATGCACCCCGATGTTCATAGCAGCACAATTTACGATAGCCAAGAGTTGGAAGCAACCTAGATGCCCATCGGTAAATGACTGGATCAAAAAACTATGGTACATTTACACAATGGAATTCTATGCTGCAGAAAGGAAGAAGGAACTACTACCCTTTGCAACATCATGGATGGAACTGGGAAGCCTTATGCTGAGTGAAATAAGCCAGGCAGTGAAAGACAAATACCATATGATATCACCTTTAACAGGAATGTAAACAACAAAACAAACAACCAAGCAAAATGTAACCAAAAACACTGAAATACAGAACGTGCTGACAGGGTCCAGAGGGTAGAGGGGAGAGAAGCACAGAGTAAAAGGGGATGGACTCACATGAATAAGTATGAAGGACACATGGACAATAACTAAGATGTGGGGCAGAGATGGGAAGGGAGTGGGGAGCACTGGGGGGGTTCAGGGCTGGGAATACAAGAAAGAAAACTGTACTTGAACAAAAGTTAAATAAATAAAAAAAAAGAAAAGAAGGCTTGGAAAAGTGGAAAAAATATTTTAAAGATATTATTTATTTATTTTTAGAGACGGGGGAAGGAGAGATAAAGAGACGGAGAGAAACATCAGTGTGTGGTTGCCTCTCATGCACCCCCAACTGGTGACTTGGACCACAACCCAAGCACGTGCCCCAACTCGGAGCCAAACTGGCAATAGTTCACAGGCCAGTACTTAATCCACTGAGCCACACAAGACAGGATGAAAACTTATACCTTTTAATGCTGTGAAATCAGAAAATATAGCACATTATATATGTAAGAGTTTATAAAGTCTACTTAACAACAATTCCCAAGTACCAGTTTATGAACCATTTTTTATTCAGTGCTAACATTTTCCTCACAACCATGTTTTCATAATTAAAATTAGATAAGTGATAGATCAATTAGGAAATCTAATTAGCATTATGTGGTAAGTATTAATACCATCAAAATCAGGAGCCACAACCACCAGTATTTTTTTATTTTTAATATATTATATTAATTATGCTATTACAGTAGTCCTAATCTTTCCCCCTTTGCTCCCTCCACCTGGTACCTACCATTCCCTCTGGCAATCCCCCACCCTGAGTTCATTTACACAGGTCGTGCATATAAGTTCTTTGGCTACTCCATTTCCTGTACTGTTCTTAACATCCCCCTGTCTGTTCTGTACCTACCAATTTGTACTTCTTAATCCCTGCACTTTTTCCCCCATTGCCCTTCTCCCCACTTCCCACTGATAACCCTCCAAATAGTCTCCGTATCTATAATTCTGTTTCTGTTCTGCTTCTTTGCTTAATGTGTTTTTTAGATTCAATTATTGATATCTGTGAATGTATAGCCATTTTAATGTTTATAGTTTTCATCTTCTTTTTCTTAAATAAGTCCCTTTAAAATTTCATATAATAGTTGCTTTGTGATAATGAACTCCTTTAGCTTTACCTTGTCTGGGAAGCACTTTATCTGTATTCAATTCTAAATGATAGCTTTGCTGAATAGAGTAATCTAGGTTGTAGGTCCTTATTTTCATCCCTTTGAATATTTCTTGTCAGTCCCTTCTAGCCTGCAAACTTTCTTTTGAGAAACCAGCTGACAGTCTTATGGGAACTCCCCTGTTGATAACTATTGTGTTTTTTTTCCCTCTTGCTGCTTTTAAGACTCTCGTTATCTTTAACCTTGGGTATTTTACTTATGATGTATCTTGGAGTGGGATTCTTTGTATCTGTATTCTTTGGGACTCTCTGTGCTTCCTGGAATTGCATGTCTACTTCCTTTAGCAAATTAGGAAAGTTTCCTTTCATTATTTTTTCAAATACGTTTCCAATTTCTTTCTCTTTTTCTTCTCCTTAAGGTACCCTTATGATGTGAATGTTGGTAAATTTGAAGTTGTCCCAGAGGCTGCTTACAATACCCTCATTTTTTTTCTTTTCTTAAAATTTTTATTTAACTCTTGTTCAAGTACAGTTTTCTTTCCTGTATTCCCAGCCCTGCCCCCGCAGTGCTCCCCACCTCCCTCCCAAATCTGCCCCCGACCTTTGTTATTTTCCATGCGTCCTTTATACTTGTTCATGTGAGTCCTTCCCCTTTTCCCCTGTAATTTTCTCCCCTCTCCCCTCTGGACCCTGTCAGCACCTTCTGTATTACAGTGCCTTTGGTTACATTTTGTTTGCTTGTTTGTTTGTTGTTTAGAATCCTGTTAAAGGTGATATCATATGGTATTTGTCTTTCACTGCCTGGCTTATTTCACTCAGCATAAGGCTTCCCAGTTCCATCCATGATGTTGCAAAGGGTAGTAGTTCCTTCTTCCTTTCTGCAGCATAGAATTCCATTGTGTAAATGTACCATAGCTTTTTGATCCAGTCATTGACCAATGGGCATCTAGGTTGCTTCCAACTCTTGGCTAATGTAAATTGTGCTGCTATGAACATCTGGGAGAATAGGTTCTTTTGGATTGGTGTTTCAGGGTTCTTAGGATATACTCCTAGCAGTGGAATTGCTGGGTCAAAAGGCAGGTCCATTTTTAGTTTTCTTAGAAAATTCCATACTGTTTTCCATAGTGGTTGTACCAGTCTGCAATCCCACCAACAGTGAACTAGGGTCCCCTTTTCCCCACAACCTCTCCAACACTTGTTGTTTGTTTCTTTGTTCATGATAGCCATTCTGACTGGTGTTAAGTGGTATCTCATTGTGGTTTTGATTTGCATCTCTCTGATAGCTAGTGATATTGAGCATCTTTTCATGTGTCTCTGGATCCTCTGTATGTCCTCCTTGGAGAAATGTCTGTTCAAGTCCTTTACACATTTTTTAATTGGGTTGCTCGTCTTCTTTGAGTGGAGTCGAGTGAGTTCTTTGTATATTTTGGAGATTAAACTTTTGTCCGAGGTGTGATTGGCGAATATGTTTTCCCAAACAGTTGCTTCTCTTTTTATCTTGATACTGTTTTCCTTGGCCATGCAGAAGCTTTTAATTTTGATGAGATCCCATTTGTGTATTCTTTCCTTTACGTCCCTTGCTCGGGGGGACGTGTCAATAAAAATCCTGCTGCCTGGAATATCTGAGATTTTCCTGCCAATGTTCTCCTCTATGGCTCTAATGGTTTCAGAGCTTATATTTAAGTCTTTTATCCACCTTGAATTAATTTTGGTGTAGGGTGTAAGTTGGTGCTCGAGTTTCATTTTTTTGCATGTAGCTGTCCAATTCTCCCAAAACCATTTGTTGAAGAGGCTATCTTTACTCCATTTTATGTTATTGCTCCCTTTGTCAAATGTTAATTGACTATAGAGATTTGGGGTTATGTCTCGGTTCTCTATTCTGTTCCATTGGTCTCTGTGCCTGTTTTTATGCCAGTACCACGCTGTTTTGATTACAGTGGCCTTGTAATACAGTTTGATATCAGGTATTGTGATCCCTCCTACTTTGTTCTTCTTTCTCAAAATTGCAGCTGATATTCCGGGTCTTTTATGGTTACATATAAATTTTTGAAGTGTTTCTTCTATGTCTGTGAAGTATTCCAATGGAACTTTAATAGGTATTGCATTGAATCTGTAAATTGCTTTGGGTAGTATGGACATTTTGATGATGTTAATTCTTCCAATGCATGAGCATGGTATTTGTTTCCATTTATTTGTGTATTCCCTGATTTGTTTCTTCAGTGTTGTGTAGTTTTCTGTATACAGGTTTTTACCTCCTTGGTTAGGTTTATTCCCAGATATTTTATTTTTCTTTTTGCTATATCGAATGGGTTTATTTTCCTGATTTCTGCTTCTTCAGTTTCATTGTTGGTATACAAAAACGCCTTTGATTTCTGGATATCGACTTTGTCACCTGCTGTTTTGCCAAATTAATTTATTAGTTCGAGCAGTTTTTTGGTAGAGGCTATAGGCTTCTCCATATACATTATCATGTCATCTGTAAACAATGCCAGTTTTGTTTCCTCCTTTCCGATTTGGATGCTTTTTATTTACTTTTCTTCTCTGATCACTGTGGCTAGAACTTCTAATACTATATTGAATAGAAGTGGTTATAGTGGGCAAACTTGTCTTGTTCCTGATCTTAGTGGGAAAGCTTTTCGTTTTTGCCCATTGACTATGATGTTGGCTGTAAGTCTTTCATATATGACCTTTATTATATTGAGGAATGCTCCCTCTATTCCCATTTGTCTGAGTACCTTTATCATAAATGGGTGTTGTACCTTATCAAAAGCTTTTTCTCCATCTATTGATAAAGTCATGTAGTTTTTGTGTTTGCTTTTGTTTATGTGGTTTATTACATTTACTGATTTACAAATATTGAACCATCCTTGCATCCCTGGGATGAATCCCACTTGGTCGTGGTGTATGATCTTTTTGATTTATTGTTGGATGCGATTTGCCAATATTTTATTGAGGATTTTAGCATTTATTTTCATCAGCGATATTGGCCTGAAGTTTTCTTTCTTTGTTTTGTTTCTATCTGGCTTTGGAATTAGGATGATGCTGGATTCATAAAAAGAGTTGGGGAGTTTTCCTTCCTTTTGGATTTTTTGGAATAATCTGTGAAGAATAGGTGTTAGCTCTTCCTTCAAAGCTTTGTAGAATTCTCCTGTGAAACCATCTGGTCCAGGGCTTTTGTGTGATGGGAGTTTTTTTATTATTGCTTCAATTTCATCTGTTATTGACCTATTCAGGTTTTCTGCTTCTTTTTCATTGAGTTTTGGAAGATTATATTTTTCTAGAAATGTGTCCATTTCACCTACATTTTCAATTTTTTTTTGGCATATAGCTCTGCATAGTAATTTCTTACAATCTCTTCTATTTCTGTGGTATCAGTTGTAATCTCTCCTCTTTCATTTCTGATTGTATTTATTTGGGTCCTCTCTCTTCTTTTCTTGATGAGCCTACTTAAAGGTTTGTCTATTTTGTTTATCTTTTCAAAAAAACAGCTCCGAGATTCATTGATCCTTGGAATTGTGCTTTTAGTCTCTATGTCATTTAGTTCTGCTCTAATCTTGGTTATTTCCTTCCTTCTACTTGCTCTGGGCTGTCTTTGTTGTTGTTCCTGGAGTTCTTCGAGGCATCGCGTTAGGTTGTTTGATTGAAATGTTTCTATATGCTTTATGTGAGCCTGTATTGCTATGAACTCCCCTCTCAGGACTCCTTGGCCGTGTCCCATAAGTTTTGGGTTGTTTTCAGTTCATTTTCATCTGCTTCCAGAACCTTTTCTTATTTCTTTCCTAATTTCAATCTTGACCCATTTGTTGTTTAATAGCATATCATTCAGTCTCCATGCTTTGCGGTGTTTTGAGTTTTTTCCTGTGGGGTTGGTTTCCAATTTCAGTCCCTTGTGATCAGAGAAGATGCTTGGTATGATTTCTATTTTCCTGAAGTTGTTGAGACTTGATTTGTGTACTATCATGTGGTCTTTCTTTGAAAATGTTCCGTGTGCACTTGAAAAGAATGTGTATTTAGCTTCTTTGGGATGGAGGGCTCTGTATATATCAATTAGGTCCATTTCTCCTAGAGTGTCGTTTAATGGTGCTATATCTTTGTTGATATTTTGTTTGGAAGATCTGTCCATTTTTGACAGTGGGGTGTTAAAATCTCCTACTGTAATTGTGTTGCTCTCAATAACTTTCTTGAGGTCCTCTAGGATTTTCTTTATATATTTTGGTGCTCCTGATTCGGGTGCATATATATTTCCGATGTTGATGTCTTCCTGGTGGATTCTTCCCTTGAGTAATATGAAGTGACCTTCTGGGTCTCTCTTTATGGCCCTTTTCTTGAAGTCTATTTTGTCTGATACGAGAATTGCTACCCCGGCTTTTTTTTCTTGTCCAATTGCTTGGAAAATGTGTTTCCATCCTTTCACTTTTAGTCTGTGGTGGTCTTTTGATCTGAAGTGGGTCTCTTGTAGGCAGCATATGTGTGGGTCATGCTCTCTTAACCATTCAGCTATTCTATGCCTTTTAATTGGTGGGTTTAGTCCATTTACGTTTAAGGTTACTAGTGAAAAGTACTTATTCATTGCCATTTGAGTACCTGTGTTCCTCTCTGTGTAACTCTTTTCCTTCCTTTCCTTAAAGCAGTCCTTTTAGTAATTCTTGTAGAGCTGGTTTTGTGGAGGCGTATTCATTTAGACTTCTTTTGTTTTGGAAGCACTTTATTTGGCCTTCTATCTTGATTGAGAGCCTTGCTGGATAAAGTAGCCTTGGTTGTAGGCCTCTGTTTCACATTACTTGGAATATTTCCTGCCATTCTCTTCTTGCTTGGAATATTTCTGTTGAGAAGTCAGTAGCCAACCTTATTAGGACCCCCTTGTATGTTTCTTCCTTTTTCTCCCTTGCTGCCTTTAGGATTCTCTCTTTGTCTTGGAGTTTTGCCATTTTAATGATGATATGTCTTGCAGTAGGCCTCTTTTGGTTCCACCTGCCTGGGACTCTCTGAGATTCCTGGGTTCGTGTGACTTTCTCTCTCCTCAACTTAGGAAAATTTTCCATTATTACTCTTTCAAGTAGGTTTTCTATCCCTTGTTCTTCTTCTTCTCCTTCTGGTATTCCCATCATTTGGATATTACGTTTCATATTGTCTTGCTTTTCTCTTAGACTCTCCTCATTTTTTCTGATTCTCTTTTCCATTACCTCGTCCGTCTGGGAGATTCTTTCCACCCTGTCTTCAAGCTCACGTATGCGGTGTTCTGCCTCATGAATCCTACTATTCATACCTTCTACTGTGTTCTTCAGTTCAGAAATTGTATTTTCCATTTCCTCTTGGCCTTTGCTGATGGTTTCTATTTCCTTTTTCATGTTGGTATAGTTTGCGGAGAGTTCACTGTAGCTCCCCTGTAGTTTCTGGTAGCTTGTTGTAAGCTCTTTGAATTTCCTGGTAACCAGTGGTTTGAATTCAATATCTGATAGTTGGCTTGCCTCTCTTTCATCTAACATTCTTTCTGAGACTTACTCCTTTTCTTTCATTTGGGGATCGTTTCTTTGTCTTCCCATTGTTTGTGATGCTCTTCTTGTTGGTTTCAGCTTCTTAAATCGATCTGTTCTGGTACCCTGAGTTTATGGTGTGAACTTCTGCGGTAGGACACCTGTGAAATTCAGTGGTGCAGTCTCCTGTAGGTATCTTGGTGTTCTCTGCTTCCACTAATCCTCTGGTTGGTTTCCAGCTAGTCAAACCTTTTCTTCTTGTCTCATTAGCTGCAGCAGCCTGAGGGGCTGTTAGTGTGGCTTTTCTCGCATATTGGTAAGCTCAACTGGTCTCGCCAGTAACCCCCCCAAGATCCAGACTTTCACCGCTCTCCCGCACCCTACTGAGAGCGGATTTTCTCCCAGGCTTTCCAGCCCTGGTCTAGCGCGCGCTCCCTGCCAGGCTTTCCTGCCCTCGTAGGCTTCGGTGCGGACCTTTCCCTGTGTTGTGGCTGAACGCACAGGGCAACTCACAATTCTCCCAAACCAACAGCCACAGCCTGACTCCCTGTGTTTCCCTGTCTGCACCGGCTGAGTAGGGATGGAGCTGGTGACTGGCTCTCTTCCAGGGGCCCAGCCAGCAGCCCGAGACTCCCTGAGACTGTTTGAGAGATGGTGCAGGTCCCGAGCCACAGGGATCGCTGGGGCAACTCTCAATTCCCCAAGCCAAGAGCCGGCACAGACCCCAGACTGCCGGGAAATCACAGGCGATCGGCGGTTGTTCAGGCCAAGGGCCAGCGCTGGCCCCGCGAGGGCCGGGAGGCATGGGCGAGCAGCAGCCACCCAAGCAGAAGGCCACGGCTTGACTCCCGGTGCCTCCCAGTCTGTGCTGGCTGAGCAGGGATGGAGCTGGTCTGTGCCGGGTGAGTAGGGATGGAGCTCACAACTGAGTCACTTCTAGAGGTCCTGCCAGCAGCCCGAGACTCCCTGAGACTGTTCGAGAGTTGGCACAGGCCCCATGAAGCAGGGAATGCTTGGACAACTCTCAGTTCTCCTAAGCCAACAACCTGTCTCCACGGGTTATCAGAGCTCCCTGGTTTGCTTCCGAATGCTCACTCCTCTCTCTGCCACTACTGGCAGACTGATCTCTTATGGTGGTTTCCAATCTGTGCCCTGCCAGATGGGGGTGGGGGCGCCAGTGACCAGTTCTCTCCCAGAGTCGGTGTTGCCCACCCTCGGCTCTCAGAGACTGGGGTGGCCGGCCAGGGCCCTGGCGCGGCCTGGCAGAGGGCCTGCCACCGCCTCTGCGCTGCTCTCTTGTACCTTGTCAATCCTCGGTGGTCTCCTCTCCTCAACCTCTGGTCATTCAGTGTCCGCTACACTCTCTGGAGTCCTGCCTTCTTATATGCTGGGTCCCCGTTGGACATCTGCTGCGCTCCTCCGCAGATCAGCCAGGTCCTTCTCCGGTGCGTGGAGAGAAGCGAAATCCTTTGTCCTACTCCGCTGCCATCTTCCCTCCGCTCCTCATTTTTTTGGACTCTTTATCTTCTTGTACTTTGGTTGTTTTTTCTTCCTTATGGTCCAAATCTTGAATTTCATTCTCAGCTTAATCCACTTTACTATTTTCCTGTTGTTTCCCTATAAATTATTCTTTCTTTTTTTGAAGATTTTAAAAATTAATTTTATATTCTCATTTATTTTAATTTAACATTTATTGCATTTCCTTTCCATTACTATTTAGTCCCCTTATCCACTCTTCCTACCAGAAATCATCACTCTGTTGCCCATGACCATGAGTCCTTTTCTTTTTTGCCCAATCCTCCACCCCTAACCACTCCCATAGCTTTTATTATGCTCTCCATCTATGAGTCTGTCCTCATTTTCCTTCTTAGTTTAGTTTATTCATTAGATTTCACATATGGGTGAAATCATATGCTGTTTGTCTTTTTCTGACTGGCTTATTTCACTTAGTGTAATGTTCTCCACGTCAAGCCATACTATTGCAAAATGAAAACTTTCTTCTTTTATACCACCAAGTAGTATTTCATTGTGTAAAGTTATGATATTTGTTTTTTAAATATTTTATTGTTATTCTATGACACTGGTCCTCACTTTTTCTCCTTTGTCTTCTTCTGCCTAGCCTACACCCCACTCCCACAGTTAATATAAACCATATTGTTCATTTCCATGGGTCATACATACATGTTCTTTGGCTAGTCCCTTCCCATTCTTTCCACCCTTATCCTCTTTCCTGCTCCCTTCTGATCACTGTTTCAATGCCTCTAATTTTATTTTGCTTATAAGTTTATTTTGTTCATTAGGTTCCTCTTATAGATGAAATCATATGGTATTTGTTTTTCACCACCTGGCTTATTTCACTTAGTGTGAAATTCTCCAGTTCTATCCATGCTATCACAAAAGGTTGGAGTTCCCTCTTTCTTTCTGCTGTGTAGTATTCCACTGTGTAAATGTACTACAGTTTATTAAAATAATTTATTTATTTATTTTAGTTGTTGTTCAAGTACAGTTTTCTGCCTTTTCCCCCACCCCAACCCATTTGCACCGCCCCCATGCTTCCATGCGTCCTTTATACTTGTTCTTGCAAAACCTTCACCCTTTTGCCCTCAAATTCCCTCCCCCCTCCCTTCTGGTCACTATCAGCCTGTTCCAAATTTCATTGTCTTTGGTTATATTTTGCTTGTTTGTTTGCTTTTTTGATTAAGTTCCTGTTAAAGGTGAGATCATATGGTATTTGTCTTTTACCATGTGGCTTATTTTGCTTATCATAATGTTTTCCAGTTTAATCCATGCTGTCACAAAGGGTAGGAGCTTCTTCTTTCTTTCTGCTGCATAGAATTCCATTGTGTAAATGTACCATAGTTTTTTGATCCATTCATTTACTGATGGGCACTTAGACTATTTCTAGCATTTGGCTATTGTAAATAGCACTGCTGTGAACACAGGGGTGCATAATTTCTTTTGAATTGGTGTTTAGGGATTCTTAGGGTATAGTTCCAACAGTGGAATCACTGGGTCAAAAGACAGTTCAATTTTTAGTTTTTTTGTGGAAATTCCATACTGTTTTCACAGTAGTTTCACCAGTCTGCATTTTCACCAACAGTACACTAAGGTTCCCATTTCTCCACATTCTCACCAGTGCTTGTTGTTCGTCCATTTATTAATGATAGCTATTCTGACTGGTGTGAGATGATATCTCATTGTAGTTTGAATTTGTATTTCTCATTTGGCTAATGATATTCAGCATCCTTTCATGTCTATAGGTGATTAGTATGCCCTCACTGGAGAAGTGTCTATTCAAGTCCTTTGCTCATTTTTTTTAATTGGATTGTTTGACTTCTTGTATTGAGTCATATGAGTTCTTTCTATATGCTGGGAATGAAACCCTTATCCAAGGTATCATGGACAAATACATTCTCCCATATCGTCAGTTACCTTTTCATTTTGATAATGGTTTCATTAGCCATGCAGAAGTTTTTAATTTAATGTAGTCCCATTTGTTTATTTTTCACTATTTCCCTTGCTTTCAGAAATATATCAGCAAAAATGTGCTGCATGGGATATCTGAAATTTTACTGCTTCTGTTATTCCTGTGGGATTTTTATAGTGTCACAATTTACAATTAAGTACTTTATTCATTTTGAGTTTATTTTTGTGTATGGTGCAATTTGGTGGTCAAGTTTCACTTTATTTTTGCATGTACCAGCCCAGTTTTCCAAACACCATTTATTGAAGAGGCTACTTTGAATCCATTGTATGCTCATGCTCCCCTTGTCAAATATTAATTGGCTATAGAGACATGGGTTTATTTCTTTGCTCCTTCTTCTATTCCACTAATCTATGTGTCTGTTTTTATGCCAGTACTAGAGTATTCTGATTACAGTGGCCTTGTAGTATACTTTTGTATCAGGTATTATGATTCCTCCAACTTTATTATATTCTCTCAAGATTGCTGAAGCTACTTGGGATGTTTTTGGTTTCATATAAATTTTGAAATATTTGTTCTAGATTTATGAAGTATGCCATTGGTATTTTTATACTTTACATTTGTTATTTTTTTCAATTTACTTATTTTTATTATTAATGTTCAAATACAGTTGTCTCCATTTTCCTACTACCACTTCCCCCTGCCCTACCCACCTCCCTCCCACCCTCAATCCTACCCCTCTTTGGCTCTGTCCACAGGTCCTTTATACATTCATTTACAACACTTTTCCTTCTTTCCCATGTTACTTCCTTCCCCCCTTCCATCTGCTTACTGCCCATTTGTTCTTAATTTCAATTGGTATTTTAATAGGAATTTTGTTGAACCTATAAATTGCTTTTGGTAGTATGGACATTTTAATAATATTAATTCTTCCAATCCATGAGCATTGTATATGCTTCCATTTATTTGTATCTTCCTTAATTTCTTTCTTCTATGTTCTGTAGCTTTCCAGAGTATAGACCTTTTACCTCCTTGGTTCAATTTATTCCTAGGTAGATTATTTTTCTTGTTGCTATAGGAAATGTGATTTTTTTTTAGGTTCTGTTTCTGATATTTCATTGTTGGTATACAGAAATGTCCTCAATTTCTGAATATTGACTTTGTATATCATTATTTTTCCAAATTCACTTATTAGGTCAAGTCATTTTTGGTGGAGACTATAGGGTTTTCTATGTACACTATTATGCAATTTGCAAATAATAACAGTTTTACTTCCTCACTTCCAATTTGAAAGTCCTTTATTTCTTTTTTCTGGTCTGGTCACTGTGGCTGGAAATTCCAGTACTATGTTGAATAAGAATGGTAAATGAAGACACAATTGCTTGTTCCTGATCTGAAGGGGAAAGCTTTAATATTTCCCATTCAGTATGAGGTTGCCTGTAGGATTCTCATATATAGCCTTTTTTCTGTTGAATTATGCTGAGGGTTTTTATTATAAATGGGTGCTGGATTTTATCATATGGTTTCTCGGCATCTTTTGATATGATCTTGTGATTTTTGTCTTTAATTTTGTTCAGGTTGTGTATTACATGTATTGATTTGCAAATATTGTACCATCATTGCATCCCTTGGATGAATCTCACTTGATCATGTCATATGAATGTTTTAATGTACTGCTGGATCTGGATTGCCAATAGTTTGTTGAGGATTTTAGCATCTATCTTCATCAGAGATATTGCCTTGTAGTTTTCTGTCTTTGTTGTTTCTTTATCTGATTTTAGAATTAGGATAATACTGGTCTCATAACAAGAGAATAGGGGACTTCCTTACTTTCGAATATTTTGGAATACTTTGAGAAGGATGGGAGTTAATTCTTTAAATGTTTGGTGAAATTCACCTGTGAAGTAATATGATCCAGGGCTTTTGTGTGCCAGGAGATTCTTCATTACTGCTTCAATTTCACTAATTGTTAGTGAGACCACTCAGGTCCATTCAGGCTTTATGCTTCTTCTTGATTTAGTTTTGGAAGATTGCAAGTTTGTCCATTTTCTTGGTACATAATTATTTGTAGTAATTTCTTATAATCTTTTCTATGTCTATGGTATCAGTTGTAATTTCTCTTTTATTTCTGATTTTTAAATATAGTTTATGGATTACACAATTACAGGTATCCCAATTTCCCCCCTTTATCTCCCCTCCTCCCTGCATCCACCAACCCTTCAGCTTCCCCTCCTTAGTTAATGCCTATGGGTTGTACATATAAGTTCTTTGACTTCTGTTTCCTATACCATTCTTAACATCTCCCCATCTATTTTATGCCTACAAATTATGATTCTTACTCTCTATACCTCCCCCCTCATTCTTTCCTTACCCTCCCCACTGAAAACCCTCCATGTGATGTCCAGTTCTCTGAATCTGTTCTGGTTCTGATTGTTTGCTTAGTCTTTTTCAGGCTCAGTTGTTGATAGTTGTGAGTTTGTTGTCCTTTTACTGTTAATAGTTTTGACCTTCTTCTTTCTCTTAGATAAGTCCCTTTAACATTTCATATACTAAGGGCTTGATGATGATGGACTCCTTTAACTTTATCTTACCTGGGAAGCACTTTTCCTACCCTTCCATTCTAAATGATAGCTTTGCTGAATAGAGTAAGCTTGGATGTAGGTCCTTGCCTTTCATGACTTTAAATATTTCTTTCTAGTCCCTTTTTGCCTGTAAGGTTTCTTTTGAGAGCTCAGCTGCTAGTCTTATGGGAACTCTTTCGTAGGTAACTGTCTCCTTTTCTCTTGCTGCTTTTATGATTCTCTCCTTATCTTTAATCTGAGTAACTTAATGATGATGTACCTTTGAGTCCAATTTCCATGGGATTCCCTGGGCTTCGTGGACTTCCTGGAAGTCTATTTCCTTCACCAGATTGGGGAAGTTTTCCTTCATCATTTGTTCAAAAAAGTTTTCAACTTCTTGTTCTTGTTCTTCTCCTTCTGACACCCCTATGATTCAGATATTGGAATGTTTATAGTTGTCCCAGATGTTCCTAAGTCTCTCCTCATTTTTATGAATTCTTGTTTCTTCATTCTGTTATGTGGGTGTTTATTTCTTGCTCTTGTTCCAGATCATTGATTTGAGTCCCGGTTTTCTTCCCTTCACTGTTGGTTCCCTGTATATTGTTCTTTATCTCACTTTGGGTAGCCTTCATTTCTTCCTTCATTTTGTGACCAAGCTCAGTTATTTCTGTGAGCATCCTGATTATCAATGTTTTGAAATCCGCATCAGATAGGTTGGCTATCTCTTCATTGCTTAGCTCTTTTTCTGGAGTTTTGATCTGTTATTTCATTTAGGCGATATTTCTTTGTCTTGGAGCACCTGTTATATTGTAGAGGGGTGGGGCCTTATCTATTCACGGAGGCAAGGAAACCCTCTTTGCTGTGTTGTGGGGCTGTCTGTGGAGGAGGGCTCAGAGAGGGAACAATGAGGCTCACTTGCTCAGCTCTAGCCCCAATTTCTAATGAACTCTCTCATGTGAAACTGGGAGTTTCTCCCACCATGGCAACCCCCATGGTAGTTTAACACTAGCTTGAGTCTTTAGTTTCCCATTCAGCCAGCCTCACCTTCCTTGTGTGGTTTACCACCTTGCCATGGGTCCTGTCAGCTAGCCCCACCTCGCTTGCACAGTCTGCCATCTTTCCACAGGGCCTCTCAACCCTCTTGGCTGCCCATCTCCATCTCTCCTTCCAGTCTGGTGAATGTTTCTTTAACTCCTTGGTTGTCCAAGTTCCATGCAGTTTGATTTTCTGGAACTTCTGGTTGTTTATTGTTTTTATTTTTATTTATTATTATTATTCTATTTTTATATTTTATTAAAAATTGTATGTTTATTCTTACTTGCTTAAATGTCAGTCACCTTCAAAGTACTCTCCATTTGATGCAATACACCTATTGAGGTTTTTTTCCACTGCTCAAAGCAGTTTTTGAACTCGTTGATTTTATTTCTTTTTAAAAATTGTTGTTTGCTTATTATTTTTGGATTGGTTGTTATCTTCTTTTTGGTTCTGCAAGGAAGTGAAGGGTTTCTAACTATTCCTCCATCTTAGCTGGAACCTGTTTCTGATTTTAATTATTTATGTCCTCTTTCTTTTTTTTTTCTTGATAAGTCTGGTTAAAATTTTGTCATTTTTGTTTATCTTTTAAAAGCATGAGCATCTGAATTCATTGCTCTTTTTATCTTTTTTAGTCTCTATGTCATTTAAATCTGCTCTGATCTTTGTTTCTTGTGGTTCCTCTAGTTCTTGTAGATACAGGGTTAGGTTGTTTGTTGGACATTTTTGTATCTTCTTTAGGTAGGCCTGTATTGCTATGAACTTCTCTCACATGATTGTCTTTGTTGTGTCCCATAAGTTTTTGCTTGCTGTGTGTTCATTTTCATGTGTTTCCAAATTTTTAAAAATTTCTTCCTTGATCTCATTGTTAACACATTCATTATTTAACAACCTATTTTTTAGTCCATGTATTTGAACCTGTTTGAGTTTTTTCCTAAGGTTGGTATCTGGTTTTTAGCCACTGGGATCCAAGAAGATGCTAGGCATGCTTTCAATTTTATTTAATTTCTTAGGGTTTGTTTTGTGTCCTATCATGTGGTTTATTTTTTTATAAATAAATTCCTGGGGTTTGTTTTGTGTACCCCTGTATACCTGTCCTCTTCCATTCATTTTACAGTATCATGAAATGAACATTAAATTATTTTCACTTGTTCAGAAAACATTTTGTTTTTGCTTGATTTTTAAAAAGATTTTATTTATTTACTTATAGACAGAGAGGAAAGGAAGGAGAAAAAGAGAAACACTAATGCATGGTTGCCACTCACACACCCCCCACTGGGCATGTGTCCCGCAACCCAGGCATATGCCCTGACTGGGAAATGAACCAGTGACCCCTTAATTCACAGGACCATACTCAATCCACTGAGCTACACCAGCCAGGGCTCCTTGACTTTTAATTTTTTTATTGTTGTTCAAGTGCAGTTCTCTTCATTTTCCCCCACAACACCCCCATGCCACCCATCCCTGCCTCCCATCCTCTATCCTACCTCTTTTGGCTTTGCCCATGTATCCTTAATACATGTTCCTTGATGACCCTTCTCCTATTTTCCCCCATTATCCTTATCTCCCTTCCCCTCTGGTTACTATCAGTTTGTTCTCTATTTCAGTGACTCTGGTTGTATTTTTCTTGCTTGTTTATTTTGTTGATCAGGTTCCACTTATATGTGAGATCATATGGTATTTATCTTTCACCATCAGACTTATCTCAGCATAATGCTCCCCAGGTCCATCCATGTGTTTTATTTTTGAAAGTGTTCCACATGCATTTGAAAAGAATGTATATTTTGCTTCTTGTGGTGAAAATCTCTGTTTGTATCGATTAAGTAGATTTGATCTAGAGCATTGTTCAATGCCACAATTTCCTTGTTGATTCTTTGGAAGATCTATTCATTGTTGACTGTACAGTGTTAAATCCCCTACTATAAGTGTGTTGTGGCCTATATCTTTCTTGAAGAGCTTTAGATTTTTTTTATATATTTAGGTAGTCCTGTTTTGGGTGCATATATATTTGTAAGGGTTATATCCATTTGTTGGACTACTCCCTTAAGTATTATGAAGTGACCTTGTTTCTTGTTATAGCCTTTGTTTTGGAGTCTGTTTTGTCTAAGTATTGCTACCTGAGTTTTTTTCTGTCCATTTGTTTGGAATATTTTTTCATTCCCTTCACTTTCATTCTGGGTAGATCTTTTGTTTTGATGTGAGTATCTTGTAGGCAACAGATATGTGAGTCAGGTGTTCTTATCCATTCAGCTACCCTTTGTCTTTTGACTGGAGCATTTATTCCATTTATGTTTAAGGTTATTATTGGTAGGTACTCATTCAGAGCCATTTTTCCCTTTGTACCTGTGTTTTTCTCTCTTTGTACCTGTGTTTTTCTCTCTTTGTGTTTTTCTTCATCTCCTTAAAGCAGTCACTTCTGTTAGCATGTCTTGCAATGCTGGTTTGGTGGAGATATATTCTTTGAGTCTTTTTTTCTCCAGAAAACTCCACTTTTTGCCTTTGATTTTAAATGAGAACCTTGCTTCATAGAGTAGTCTTAATTGCAGGCCTTTGTTTTTCATTACTTAAAATGTTCCTTGCCATTCCTTTCTAGCATATTGTGTTTCTGTTGAGTAATCAGCTGCTAGCCTTATCAGAACTTCCTTGTAGGTTACTACTTGATCCTCCCTTGCTGCCTTTAAGATTCTCTCTTTGTCTTTCAGTTTTACCATTTTAACTTTAATGTGTCTTTGAGTGGGCCTCTTTGGCTTTATCTTGATTGGGATTCCCTCTGATCTCAGATCTTGTGTGAATTTTTCCCTCACCAAGTTAGGGAAGTTTTCTGTCATTACTTTTTCCAAACAGGTTTTCTACCCCTTGTTCCTTTTCTACTCCTTCTGATATCCTTATGATGAGAATATTTTCATGTTTCATGTTGTGCTGTAGCTTCCTTAAACTATATTCATTCTTTTTTAGTTTTTTTCCCTTGTTGCTTGACCAGGTGTTTTTTTCTACCTTGTCTTTCAACTCACTGGTTCAGTCCTCTAATTCATCTAGCTTGCTTTAAATTCCTTCTAGTGTATTCATTTCAGATATTGTATGCTTCATTTCCTCCTGGCTGTTATTGATAGTTTCTATGTCCTTTTTCATGCTAATATACTGCCCACTAAGTTCTTTGGAGCTCCCATAGAGTTTTTCATCACTCCCAAAGAGCTCTTTGAGAATCCTTATAACAATTATTTTGAACTTTGTGTCTGATAGTTTACTTGCCTTAATTTCACTGAGCATTATTTTGGGGGATTCCTTCTTTCCTTTCAATTGGAGATTATTTTTGTCTCTCCATTTTAGGTGACTATTCTTGTTTGTTTCTGTATATTAGATTGATCTTCTTTGACTCCCTGTCTTTGTCAGGTGTTCTTCTATGGTAGACCTGTGGGACTCAGTGTTGCAGTCTTTTGATTTCCTAAGCAAATGATCTTTGGATGCCCTTTATGCCTTTTATGTGGGCTCTCTTGTTGTAATTGGGTTTTGTTGGGTAATTCTTTGTGTACTTCCCTTCAGCTGGCTTACTGAGGGTCATACAATCTCCCTTATCTTTTATGCTTTATACAGGTGCTTCAAGAACAAACCAAACCAAACCAGGAATCACAGCCCACACCCACAAAAATAACCCCCTCCCACAACCACACCATCAACAGCAAATAAACAAAAATTAATAAAGGTTTAAGAAGATTAAGACTATCATAACAAAGAAAGAACAAATATGAGATGACTAATGGAAATAAAAATTATACTGAGAGCGTAGAAGGGAGAAAATTAATAAGGGTAGGGTATAGAAACAAGGCAAAGAGAGAAATAAAATACAACTTATAACAAAGAAAAAAGGGGGAAGAAGGTAAAATAGAGTAATAAAAGACAAGAGAATAGTATGAGGTTTAAAATTTTTTTAATAGTGAAAAAAAAATAGGAACCAAATTGGGAAAAAATCCACCCCAGCAATATTCACAATAAATGAGCAAAGATTAATGCAGGCCAAATGGGAATAAGATGGAGAATAGAAAGAAAAATAGCTTAAGAGATGTCTAAAAGAAAGAAAAGTGATTTTGAGAGGATAGAAGGAGAAATAATAAGAGTGAGGTGTGAAAACCAGCTAAGAGAGGGGAAAAGTAAAACTTAAAATGAAAAAATGAAAGGGCTAGAAAAATGCAAGAAGAAGTGAGGGAGGAAAGCAGTATAATTTGATATTTGAACTATAAAAATAGTGAAGATCTAGGAAAAAATTGAAGAAATACAACCATCACCACCATATGAACAACCATGAGCAAAGATTAATATGGGTGGAGAGAGAATCAGTTATCTTATGAATGGGAAAAAAAGAATGTGAGATGCCTAATGATAAGAAAAATTGTTTTGAGAGGCTTTAGTGGGTAGAAATAGTAAAGGGCAGAATAGCAATGACAGAACAAGAGAAAAATAATATTTAAAACTAAAATAAGAAGAGGATGGAAGAAGTCAGAATAGAGTAAGAGAAGGGAGGTACAAATTATAAAATTTAAAATAAACTAAAATTAAAAACTAGTGTAATAATGGAAACAACTTGACAAGAGAAATGAATGTTAGAAAGCTATGCAGGAAAGAAAATAATGCAAAGAGTGAAGAAGGCAGAGGTGGAGTCATCTCAGCAGAATCTAGCATTTGCTGCTATCTTCTCTATGTGGATCCACCCCTGGTAATGTCAGATGGTGTCCTAGTCTAGCCCTAGAAAACCTGTACAAGACTACCAGTGATCCAGTCTGTGGCCTTCTCCTTCAGACTTGGGTGTTGCTCACTCTTATGCTCTACTAGCTTTCCATCAGCTCAGAGCTAAGAATTGATTCATTTAGTGACCCAAGAGGACTGCCAGTACTGCCTTCACATGACTCCAGAGGGGTCTCTGGTGAAATATGGAGGGTAGGAACCCTGGATCATCCCCATAGGGCATTTTTCAATCTTCAGGGAAGGTGGCAGGAATGTTTTCCTATCCCTTTGCCACACATGTTGATCTGTTCCAGATTCTTTCCTATAATGTATTGTGTCTGGTGAATTAGTTGTCCATTTTCTGTGAGAGGCCAATCTGTGTAGCAGGGACAACACTTTCATATTTGGCACAGACAGCAGCTTTGTCTAGTGCTGAGGCTGGGCAGGGCCCTGAATGCCCTTTGCTGTGCCTGTCTCTAATCTCTCTGCTCTGCTGGTTACAGTGGATCAGGGCCCACAGAACAGTGTAAGTCAAAGTGTCTGGTAGAAAGGGCCCTTTCAGAGCTTTTCCTTCTTTTGGCTATGGATATGCACTCAGCGGGGGGGGGGGGGGGGGGGGGGGGGGNGGGGGGGGCTCCTGAGCCTGGCCTCACTGATTTACAGAGCTTATAATCTTGAGGGCTTGGTAAGCCTGCTTATGAGGAGACCTGCCTGGCTGCAATGAATCTCAGGCATTCAGCTCCTGGATGTCCAGTCATGAGCCTGCTACTCTAACAGGAGACCCAGGCTCATGCTCCCCACTCTGCACAGCCTTCTGCTCATCACTTTTGCTGGGTCAGGTTTCACAGTCTCTTCAGTGTGACACTATCACTCTGCTAAGCACAGAGTTTCTGCTGAGTCCCAAGGCCCACCTCAACTCCTTCTTTAAAAAAAAAAGATTTTATTTACTTATTTTTAAACAGAGGAGAAGGGAGAGAGAAAGAGGGAGAGAAACATCAGTGTGTGGTTGCCGATCACATGCCCCCTACTGGGGACCTGGCCAGCAACCCAGGAATGTGCCCTGACTGGAAATCAAACCTGTGACCCTTTGGTTCACAGGCCATCACTCAATCCACTGAGCCACACCATCCAGGGCATCAGCTCCTCTTTTAAAAAAGATTCTGTGTGGCCCTCACACTGCAGCACTGAGCCCTAGGAGGCCTGTTCTCCACACGGTCTGCCTCCTCATAAATACAAAATTTCTCTCAGTAAAGGTTGACTACAGTCTGCCAGAGCCTCTGAAAGTTTTAGATAAAGTTTCTCTCTGGATCTCTCCCACATGGCACTGGGAAGAATCCAGTAGCATGGGGAGGTGGCAGGGTGCTTTTGTTTTTTCCCCCTATGAGTTTCAACCTGGGCCAGGCCTGCTCCCACCACACTGTCTCTGGAGCCAGAAAGGCCCAGCTGTTTCTCCACCCCTGGAGCTCACAATTCCTGAGTTGATCTGCAGTCTCCTCAGTCAGATTCTTTCCTGTTTGTGGTTCCCGTGGCACCCAGGGTTGGGGAGGTGACGGTATGTACTGAAGTCCCCAGATTGTGGATTGTGGTGGTGACAGGGCATGCGGTGTTGCCCGGGGCAGAGAACACAGAGACACTTCTGGGCACCAAGGTGTGGGCACTCCAGAGGCTTCTTCCTGAGGAGGATATATTACATTTCTCACATAGACCCCTGCCCAAAATATGTATAGCCAGAAGTGCTGGGCTAGGCAGGGGCTGCCGCAGCTGCTCTGCCAAAAGAACCTGGGCCACATGTTCCCAAGTGTTCTGCATGCAAGTAGGCTCTTGCCTACTTACACACACACCACACACACTAGTTTGTGCACACACTCACTGATGCATGCTCTCACTCTCAGTTGGATTTTCAAGTTGATTACCCTGTGGTGTAGCTACAAGACTGGTCTGGGTCTGGGAGAAAGTGGAAGGACTTTCCAGCTACTCTGCAGCCATCTTGGATCTCTCCCAGAGTTGTTTTATGCACTCATCTACTGATGGACACTTGGGCTACTTCCATATCTTGGCAAATGTAAATAACATTGCAATGAACATAGGGGTGCCTATATTCTTTCAAATCACTGTTTTAGATTCCTCCAGATATACTCCCAGAAATGGGAATGCTGAGTCAAAAGGAGGACCCATTTTTAATTTATTGTTATCTCCATACTGCTTTCCACAGTGTCTGCACCGATCTGCATTCCCATCAACAGAGCAAAAGTGTTCCTTTATCTCCATATCCTCTCCAGCACTTGTTGTTTGTTGATTTATTGATGATAGCCATTCTGACATGTGTGAGATTATATCTTTGTGGGTTTAATTTGCATTTCTATGATGATTAGTGACATTAAGCATCTTTCCATATGTCTATTTGCCATCTGTATGCTGTCTTTGGAGAAGTATCTGTTCTGGTCCTTTGCCCATTTTTTAATTGGGTTCTTTGTTTTTACTTTGTTGAGATGTATATAGATTTTAGGTATTAACTTCTGTAGGGAACCAGTTTGTTTTAAATCTGGCAAATGTGACTCAGCCCTGTATGGAAAACCTATAGGAGCAAAGTGGTGGGCAGGACCCAGACCCTCAAACTGGGTTTTCCTGTGGGAATCAGGCATAGAAAATGCATACGGACTGTTATGGATTGCTCTTGGTAAAACACCCTTACCCTGGTCTGAAACAGTAGATGTTTATTGTCTATCTTAAAGGTAATTTCCAAAGCCTGTGTGAGTTTTCCCAAGGATGGAACTAATCAGCTCACCACCTTTCCCTTCTGCATTTGTCATTTTCATTTCCTTGATTGTACCTAAAATGTAGCCAACAGTATTCTACATAATAGATAATAAATCCTTCTCTGATGTAAGACCAGAGAAAAACAATAAAAGCCTGCCAAGGCAAGGGTCAGTGTGCTCTCCCCTTGAGATAGTGGCTAAGGCACTCTCCCCTTGAGAGAAGTGGCCACGGGACTCTCATCTTAAGAGAGTACCATACCTTCCCTTTTTTGTCCACAGGACTGCTGTAGTCTATGCATTTATTTTCATCCTCAGTCACAACATGCAGACTCTGATGGACAGAGTCTGACACAAACTTCTTATCATATATATTATGGAATATGTTCTCCTATTAGTTGGGTTGTCCTTTTATTTTGTTGAGGTTTTCTTTTGTTCTATAAAAACTTTAGTTTGATATAGTCCAATTTGTTTATTTTTTTTGTTTCCCTTGCATGAGGAGATATATACAATACAAATTTACTATGGGCAGTGTCCAAGATTTTACTGCTTATGTTTTCTTCTAAGATTTTTATAATTTCAGGTCTAACATTTAAGTCTTTGATCCATCTTTAAATTATTCTTGTGTGTGGTGAAAAAGGTGGTCTAGTTTCATTTTTTGCAAGTATCTGTCTAATGTTTACAACACCACATATTGTATAAACTACCCTTAGCCATTGTATGTGCTTGCTTCCTCTGTTGAATATTAATAGACTATAAAGGTGTGGGTTTATTTCTGGGTTATCTGTTTTGTTTTCTTTTTTATGTTTATTTTAATTGTTGTTCAACTACAATTTTCTGCTTTTACCCCCAACCCATCCCACCCTCTAGCCCTTCCCACCTCTCTCCCCTTTTCCACCACACCTTGTTACCATACATATGTCCTTTATACTTGTTCCTGCAAACCCTTCCCCTTTTCCCCTGAAAATCCCAACCCTATCCCCTCTGGTCACTGTCAGCCTGTTCTCTATTTCAGTGTCTTTAGTTATATTTTGCTTGTTTGTTTGTTTGTTTTGTTGTTCAGGTTCTGGTTAAATGAGAGATCATATGGTATTTCTCTTTTACCACCTGGCATATTTTGCTTAGCATAATGCACTCCAGGTC
This sequence comes from Sturnira hondurensis, assembly GCF_014824575.4. NCBI lineage: Eukaryota > Metazoa > Chordata > Mammalia > Chiroptera > Phyllostomidae > Sturnira > Sturnira hondurensis. The sequence continues at coordinate 935,453 of NW_028084103.1, forward strand.
CATCCATGCTGTTGGAAAGGGTAGGAGCTCCTTCTTTCTTTCTGCTGCATAGAATTCCATTGTTTAAATGTACCACAGTTTTTTGATCCAATCATTTACTGATGGGCACCTAGGTTGCTCCCAGCATTTGGCTAATATAAGTTGTGCTGCTATGAACATTGGGGTGCATAGGTTCTTTTGGATTGGTGTTTCAGGGTTCTTAGGATATAATCCTAGCAGTGGAATTGCTGGGTCAAAAGGCAGATCCATTTTTAGTTTTCTGAGAAAATTCCATACTGCTTTCCATAATGGTTGTACAAGTATGCCGTCCCACTAACAGTGCACTAGGGTACCCTTTTCTCCACATCCTCTCCAACACTTTTTGTTTGTTGCATTGTTTATGATGGCCATTCTGACTGCTGTGAAGTGGTATCTCATTGTAGTTTTAATTTGCAACTCTCTGATGGCTAGCCATATTGAGCATCTTTTCATGTGTCTCTAGATCCTCTGTGTGTCCTCCTTGAAGTGTCTGTTCAAGTACTTTGCCCATTTTTTAATTGGGTTGCTTGTCTTCATAGAGTGGAGTCATGTAAGTTCTTTGTATATTTTGAAGATTAAACCTTTGTCTGAGGTATCATTGGCAACTATGTTTTCCCATACAGTTGGTTCTCTTTTTATCTTAATACTATTTTATTTAGCCATGCAGAAGCTTATAATTTTGATGAGATCCCAATTGTTTATTCTTTCCTTTATGTCCCTTGCTGTAGGGGACACATCAGTGAAAATATTGCTGCATGAAATATCTGAGATTTTCCTGCCTATGTTCTCCTCTAGGACTTTAATGGTGTCATGACTTATATTTAAGTATTTTATCCTCCTTGAATTTATTTTTCCATATGGTGTAAGTTGGTGTTCAGGTTTCATTTTTTTGCATGTAGCTGTACAGCTCTCCCAGCACCATTTGTTGAAGAGGCTATTTTTACTCCATTTAATGTTGCTGCCCCCTCTGTCAAATATTGATTGACCATAGAGACATGGTTTTCTTTCTGGGCTCTCTATTCAGTACCATTGGTTTATGTGCCTGTTTTTATGCCAGTACCAGGCTGTTTTGATTACTGTGGCCTTGTAATACAGTTTGGTTACAGGTATTGTGATCCCTCCTACTTTGCTCTTCTTTCTCAGAATTGCAGCAGCTTCTTGGGGTCATTTGTGGTTCCATATAAATTTTTGAAGTGTTTTTCCTATGTCTGTGAACTATGCCATTGATACATTAATAGGTATTGAATTGAATCTGTAAATTGCTTCAGGTAGTATGGACATTTTGATGATGTTAACTCTTCTGATCCATGAACACAGTATATGTTTTCATTTGTTTGTGTCTTCCTTGATTTCTTTCTTCAGTGTTGTGTAGTTTTCAGAGTACAGGTGTTTTACCCCCTTAGTTAGGTTTATTTTTAGGTATTTTATTTTAATTGCTGCTATATCAAATGGAATTTATTCTTGGTTTCTGCTTGTATACAAAAAATTCTTTGATTTCTGGATATTGACTTTGTATCCCACTGTTTTGCCAAATTCATTTATTAGGTCATGCAGTTTTTTTGGAGGAGTCTATAGGATTTTCCATGTACACTATCATGTCATCTGCAAACAATGACAGTTTTGTTTCCTCCTTTTTTATTTGGATGCCTTTTAATTTCTTTTCTTCTCTGATCACTGTGGCTAAAATTTCCAATATTATGTTGACTAGAAGTGGTGAAAGTGTACACCCGTCTCTAGCTCCTGATCTTAGTGGAAAAGATTTTAGTTTTGGGCCATTGAGTATGATGTTGGCTGTAGGTGTCTCATATATGGCCTTTATTATGTTGAAGAATTGTTTTGAGGAAGAAAATGGTGGCGAAGTAGGGCTGAGGGACTCCAGTTCTCGTACCCCTGGGAGAAAACCCTGGCAGATAACCCTGGCAGATCTATCTACTGAGGAACAGCACAATCAATTCCCCAACCAACAATTCCCCAGCTTTTATAAAAATAAGAGACCAGAGATAGTCATGGACAAGACAGCTACAGTTCCGTGGGGTCTCAGGGATGTGAGTAAGAATGAAGGAAGCCAGGCTGGTGGCCCTCAGCTGGCCACATAAAGGCCTTGGAGCCGTCACTGCCAAAGCGGTCATGGCCAAGAGGTTTCTGTCTGTGCCCAGCGACAGGAGTGTCTGCCAGGGAGGACTCATTGGGAGCCTAGCGCCCCTGATTAAAGTCAAGGGTGGCTGCAGAGGAACCAGCGGGCCTTGGCTGGCGCCTAGCAGCCTCGGAGCGGCCACTGCTGCTCCGGTCAGGGCCCAGAGGCTTCCGTCTGCCCCAGCATCAGGGGCGTCTGCCGCAAAGGACAAGCCCAGCACCCGGCAGAGCCTTGGGCTGGCTACAGGGTCCTTGGAAGAGAGCTGGCTCCCTCCCTCCCCATCTATGCGGGGCTGGTTGGCACTGGGCAGAGAACTGTCAGCCTAGGTTTGCAGGGAGGGTGGCAAGGAAAGGGGGCCATATTCAGTTGCGATCTCTGTAGTCGCCAGCCCGCCAGCCCAAGAGATTTGAGAGCACTGTTGTCCTAACCGGTCAGGTTGGGGTTGGGCTGGGCTGAGAGGCACGCTTTCTGGAGAAGTTTTTACCAGGCAGCTTGTTGGGTGGGCAGGTGCCCACACCCCAGTCTGGTAGCCGGGCTGGCACACGGGTGTGCACCTGCACCTACAACCCAACCCACAGAGGGGTCCTGCTGACCAGAAAAAATGGATTGGACAGTTTGAAACCAACAAGGGAGGGTGTATGTTTTTGTAAATTATTTTAACTTTTTTTTCAGTAATCATACATATTTTTAATTTTATTACTGCTTTATCTTTCAGTACTTTGTTCCTTTCCCTTTTTTCCTGTTTTAGTCCTTCTTCCTTTGTCCCAAACTTCTCACTTTTTCCTCCCTTCTCCTGCCCTTTTTTTAAATGTTTGTTTGTTTGCTTGTCTGTTGCTTTCTATACCACTGTAAATACTTCACAACACATCTCTTGGGTCTTAGCCCACTTTACAGGTTGCTGAATTCTATTACTGTAGTGATGAACTCTACTTGCTCACATGCTACACCTATTTACTATTCTTTACTCTCACCTTACATCAAAATGTGACCACCCATAACCACACTGCTTTCTAGATCCAATTCACAGGCTTTCCCTCCCCAACAGGAGACTTATCTTTGGTCGATCCTGTCTTAAAAGTGGCAAGTTGTGTGGAAGATTATGGTTAAGGCTATATATAGCCTAAAGATCTTCTATCTCTTCTCTATGAGCTGTGATTGTAAATACCATAAAGTACTCTCCTCCTGTCATAAACAATTTTGACTCCCACTCCAACTGATCACACACACATGAAGAAAGGAGTAGGTGGAAGCAGAGAACATCAAAGTACCTGAAGGAGACTGCACCACTGAATCTCACAGGTATTCTACAAAAGAAGTTCACACCATAAACCCAGAGAGTCAGAACAGATCAATTTAAGAAGCTGAGGCTAACAAGAAGAGTCTCATAAACAATGGGAAGACAAAGAAACAGTGCCCAAATGAAAGAAAAGGTGGAAGTCTCAGAAAGAATGTTAGATGAAAGAGGCAAGTCAGCTATCAGATATTGAATTCAAAGCACTGGTTATCAGGAAATTCAAAGAGCTCACAATGAGCTACCAGAAACTAGGGGGGAGCTACAATGAACTCTCTGCAAATGATATAAACCTGAAAAAGGAAATAGAAACAATCAGCAAAGACCAAAAGGAAATGAAGAATACAATTTCTGAATTGAAGAACAGTAGAAGGAATGAAAAGCAGGATTGATGAGGCAGAAGATCAGATCAGTGAGTTGGAGGACACAGTAGAAAGAATCTCCCAAAAAGAGCAAGAAAACGAAAAGAGGCTCATAAAGAATGAAGAGGGATTAAGAGAAATGCAAGACAATATGAAATGTAATAATATCTGTATAATAGGAATACCAGAGAAATAAGAAGAAGAACAAGGGATAGAAAACCTATTTGAAAGAGTAATGATGGAGAATTTCCCTAATTTGATGAGAGACAAAGTTACACAGATCCAGGAATCGCAGAGAGTCCCAGGCAGGTGGAACCAAAAGAGGCACACTTCAAGACACATCATCGTTAAAATAGCAAAATTCCAAGACAAAGAGAGAAAATTAAACACAGCTATGGAGAAAAAGGAAGTAACATACAAGGGAGCCCCAATAAGTTTAGCTGCTGACTTCTCAATGGAAACACTCCAAGCAAGAAGAGAATAGGAAGAAATATTCCAAGTAATGAGAACCAGAGGCCTACAACCAAGGCTACTTTACCCAGCAAGGCTCTCAATCAAGATAGAAGGCCAAATAAAGAGCTCTCAAGATGAAAGAAGTCTAAAAGAATATGCCTCCACCAAACCAGCTCTACAAGAAATACTAAAAGGACTGCTTTAAGGAAAGGAAGGAAAAGAGAGAGACAGAGAGGAACTCTGGTACAAAAATGGCCATAAGGAAGTACCTATCATTAATAACCTTAAACGAAAATGGATTAAATTCTCCTATCAAAAGACATAGAATACCTGAATGGATAAAAAAGCATGACCCACACATATGCTGCCTACAGAAGACCCACCTCAGGATAAAAGACCATCACAGACTAAAAGTGAAAGGCTGGAAACAAATTTTCCAAGCAAATGGACAAGAAAAAAAGACCCGGGGTATCAATTTTAATATCAGACAAAATAGAGTTCAAAAAAGGGCCATAAAGAGAAACCCAGAAGGTCACTTCATAATACTCAAAGGAAGAATCCACCAAGAAGACATTAACCTCGTAAATATATATGCAACCAACATAGGATCACCCAAATATGTAAGAAAAATCCTAGAAGACTTCAAGAAAGATATCAACAGCAACACAATTATAGTAGGGGTTTTTAACACCCCACTGTCAAAAATGGACAGATCTTCCAAACAAAATACCAACAAAGATATAGTGGCATTAAACAACACCCTTGATGAAATGGACTTGACTGATATATATAGAGCCTTCACCCCAAAGAAGCTAAATACACATGCTTTTCAAATGCACATGGAACATTTTCAAAGATAGACCACATGATAGGACACAAGCCTCCCACCCTCAAGTCTACCCCACTGCCTTTTGCTCCACAATTCTAATTCTGGGACTATATCCTGAGGATCCTGAAACACCAATTCAAAAGAACCTATGCACCCCAATGTTCATAGCAGCACAATTTACATTAGTCAAGTGCTGGAAGCAACCTAGGTGCCCATCAGTAAATGAATGGATCCCCCAAAATTGTGGTACATTTACACAATGGAATACAATGCAGCAGAAAGAAAGAAGGAACTCCTACTTTTTGCAACAGCTTGGATGGATCTGCAGAACATTATGCTAGTTTTTCATAATATTTTCTTATAGTCTTTTGTATCTTTTTGGTATCAGTTGTTATTTATCATCTTTCACTACTGATTTTATTTACTTTGGCTCTCTCACTTTTTTTTCTTGATGTGTCTGGTTAACAGTTTGTCAAAGTTGTTTGTCTTTTCAAAGAACCAGCTCTTGGGTTCATTGATCTTTTGTATCATTTTTATAAACTCAATTCTTTAATTTATGCTCTGATCTTCTCTTTGCTGTGGGCTCGATTGTTTTTCTTTTTCAGGTAACTTTAAATATGAAGTTAGATTGTTTATTTGAGTTTTTTCTTGATTTTTTGGGGGGAAAAATGTCTGTGATGCTATGAACTTTCCCTAGGATTTCTTTAGGAGTGTAACACAGATTTTGGATTGTTGTGTCTTCATTTTAATTTGTTTCATGGTATCTTTAGATTTCACCCATGATCTATCTCATTGTTGACCCATTCATTGTTTAATAATATCTTATTTAACTTCCAAGTATTTGTGTGTTTTTCAGTGTTCTTATTATTAATTTCTAATTTCATACCATTGTGGTAAGAGAAGATGCTTGGTATGATTTCATTCTTAAATTCATTGAGACTTATTTTGTGTTCTAACATGTGCTCCATCCTAGAAAACATTCCATGTGCATTTGAAAGGTATGCGTATTCTGCTGTTTTTTCAGTATATTTTGATGACATGAAGATATCAATTAAATCCATTTGATCTAGTGTGTCACTTAAGGCTGCTGAGTCCCTGTTGATTTTCTCTCTGGAAGAGCTATTCATTGAAGTCAATGGAATGGTAAAATTCCTGACTATGACTGTATTTCTGTCACTCTTTCCCTTTCTATCCATCAAGGTTTGCTTTACAGATTTAGTTGCTACTATGTTAAGTGCATAAATGTTTACTAGGGTTATATCCTCTTGTTGTGTTGTTCCCTTTATCATTATAGTGTCCTTATTTGTCTCTTACTGTAGCCTTGATTTAAGTCTGTTTTGTCCATGAGTTCTTTTTTTTTTGTTCAATTCCTCTACTCACTCAACTCCCCCCACCCCCACACTAGCTGTCATCTTGGTCTCCATCCATGAGTTTGTCTCAATTTTCCTGGTTCATGTAGTTTGTTCATTAGATTCCATATATGAGTGAAATAATATGATATTTGTCCTTCTTTGACTGGTTTATTTAACTTACCATAATATTTCTCAGGTCCATCCACACTGCCAAAAACGGTAAAAATTTCTTCTTTTTTATGTCTAAGTAGTATTCCATTATGTAAATATTCCATAGTTGTTTGTCTACTGATGGACACTTGGGCTACTTCCATGTCTTGGCAATTGTAAATAACACTACAACAAACATAAATGTGCTTAGGTTCCTTCAAATTAGTGTTTTGGGCTCCTACATACATATTCCCAGAAGTAGGATCACTGTGTCAAAATGCAGATCCATTTTTAATTCCTGAGGTATCTCCATACTCTTTCCACAGAGGCTGCACCAGTTTAAATTTTCATAAAGAGTACAAAAAGTTTTCCCTTTCTCCACATCCTCACTAGCACTTTTTGTTTGTTGATGTACTGATGATAGCCACTCTGACAGATGTGAGATGATATCTCATTGAGGTTTTAATTTGTATTTCTCTGATGATTAGTGATTTTGAGGTATTTCCATATATATCTATTGGCCATCTGTATATCCTATTTATAGATGTGTCCACTCAGGTCCTTTGCCCATTTTTTTAAATTGAGTTGTTTCATTTTTTTGGTGTTGAATTTCATACGTTGTTTATGAATTTTGGATAATAACCCCTTAACGGATGTATAGGTGAATATGTTCTTCCATTCTGTGGGTTGTCTTTTTATTTTGTTAGTGATTTTCTTTGTTGTACAAAAACTTTTTCATTTGACGTAATCACATTTTTTTCTTTTGCTTCCTTTGCCTGGGGAGCTATATCTGATCAAATATTGCTGTGAACAATGTCCTAGACATTGTTTGCTGCCTATGTTTTCTTCTAAAATTTTTGTGGTTTCAGGTCTAACAGTTAACTATTTGATATTTTTAAAATTCACTCTTGTGTGTGGTCTAAGAAGGTGGTCTAATTTCATTTTTCTGAATGCATCTATTCATTTTTTCCAATACCACTTATTGAATAAATTATCTTTAGCTCATTGTATGTGCTTGCTTTCTCTGTTCAATATTAATTGACTATAAAGATGTGGGCTTAATTCTGGGTTCTCTATTCTTTTTCCATTGATCTATATGTCTGTTTTGATGCCAGTACCATGCTGTTTTGATTACTGGTGCCTTATAGTATAATTTAATATTAGGTAGGTGAGTCATCCAGCTTTGCTCTTCTTTCTCAGAATCACTGTTGCTATTCAGGGCCTTTTGTGGTTCCACATAAATTTTTGAAATATTTGTTCTAGTTCTGTGAAATACATCATTGGAATCTTTATAGGAATTTCACTGAATCTATAGAGTGATTTGGGTAGTATGGACATTTTAATGATACCAGTTCTTCATATCTATGAATGCAGTATGTGATTCCACTTATTTGTACCTTCTATTTCTTTTTTTAAATATATTTTATTGATTATACCATTACAGTTATTCTATTTCCCCCCTTCATTCCCCTCCACCCACACACTCTCTCCCCCACCATTCTCCCCCCCTTAGTTTATAAACACGTATCTCAGGTTCTTTAGATTCTATATTTTCCCCACTATTCTTGCCCTCCCCCTTATCTATTTTCTACCTACTGTCTATGCTATTTTCTGTACCTTCTCCTCCTCCCACTCCCCTGTTGCTAACCCTCCATGTGTTCTTCATTTCTTTGGTTCTGCTCCTGATCTAGCTGTCCTCTTGGTTTACTTTTGTTTTAGGTGTGGTTGTTAATAACTGTGAGTTTCCTGTCCTTTCACTGTTCATATTTTTCATCTTCTTTTTCTTATATAAGTCCCTCTAGCATTTCATATAATAAGGGCTTGGTGATGATGAACTCCTTGAACTTGACCTTATCTGAGAAGCACTTTATCTGTCCTTCCATCCTAAATGAAAGTTTTGCTGGATAAAGCAATCTTGGCTGTAGGTCTTTGGATTTCATGACTTGGAATACTTCTTTCCAGCCCCTTCTTGCCTGTAAGGTCTCTTTTGAGAAATCCACTGACAGTCTGATGGGGACACCTTTGTAGGTGACTGTCCCCTTATCTCTTGCTGCTTCTAGGATTTTCTCCTTCATTTTAGTCTTGGCTAATGTAATTATGATGTGCCTTGGTGTGTTCCTCCTTGGGTCCAACTTCTTTGGCACTCTCTGAGCTTCCTGGATTTCCTGGAAGTCTATTTCCTTTGCCAGACTGGGGAAGTTCTCCTTTATTATTTGTTCAAATAAGTTTTCCACTTGTGGCTGTTTCCTTCCCCCTTCTGGTACCCCTATAATCCGGATGTTGGAACATTTAAAGATGTCCTGGAGGTTCCTAAGCCTCTCCTCATTTTTTTGACTTCTCATTTCTTCATTCCTTTCTGGTGGGATGTTTTGTTCTTCCTTCTGGTCCCTTCCATTGATTTGAGTCCCAGTTTCCTTTCCATCGCTATTGGTTTCCTGGACATCTCCCTTCATTTCCATTAGTTTAGCCTTCATATGTTCCTCTAATTTGTGACTATAATCAACCAGTTCTGTGAGCATCCTGATAAACAGTGTCTTGAATTGGGCTTCTGAGAGGCTGGCAATCTGTTGGTCGCTTAGAGTTATTGGCTCTGGGACTTTGAGTTCTTCTTGCGCCATCTTTTGGGCTGTTCATGCTGTTAAGTAGCAGGATCGGAGCCCTAGGTCTTCACCATAGCGGGGCAACTCAGTCGCTGGGTTTTGACACTGTATGTGGGGGCAGGGTCAATGAGGAGCAATGGTGTCCCGTCTGCCGTCTCCTGCCGCAGCCCCCACAGGTGTGGCAGCTTCCACTGTCACGAGGTCCACGCGTTTCGTCCCACTGCACGCAAGTATGCCACCGCCGTCAGCCCTCGCCCCATGGGGCCTGCGTGGTCCGTCTCACTGTGTGCAAATGTGCCACCACAGTCAGTCTGCCCCACACCCTGACTGGATCCGGACCACTTGCGCGCCTAGGTCTGAGGATCTTTCCTGCCCAACCCTGCTCTGCTGCTGGCTCCGCCCCTCTTACCATCCCCGTTGAACGGTTAGTTGTTGTCGGACTTCCGTATAATTCAATTTTCTGTTTTTTGGCTGTGTCTTTGTTCTCCAAACCTTTGTTGTATTCAAACTTGGTTGTGGGAGAAGGCGCAGTGTTTCCACCTATGCCTCCATCATGACGGAAGTCTGTACCTTCTATTTCTTTCTTCAATGACTTATAATTTTTGGAGTACAGGTCTTTAACTTCCTTGGTTAAGTTTATTCCTAGGTGTTTTATTTATTTTGTAGCAATTCTGAATGAGATTTTTTTCTAATATATTTTATTGATTATGCTATTACAGTTGTCCCATTTCCCCCATGTTCATGGTTCATATATATAAGTTCTTTGGCTTCTACATTTTCTATACTATTCTTAACCTACCCCTGTCTATTTTCTACCTACCATCTATGCTACTTATTCTCTGTACCATTTCCCCCTCTCTCCCCACTCCCCTGGTGACAACCCTCCATGTGTTCTCCATTTCTGTGGTTCTGTTCCTATTCTAGTTGTTTGCTTTGTTTTTGTTTTAGGTGTTGTTAATAATTGTGAGTTTGCTGTTATTTTACTATACATGTTTTTTATCTTCTTTTTCTTGGATAAGTCCCTTAAACATTTCATATAATAAGGAGTTGGTGATGATGAACTCCTTGAACTTGACCTTATCTGAGAAGCACTTTATCTGCCCATCCATGCTAAATGAAAGCTTTGCTAGATAGAGCAATCTTGGATGTAGGTCCTTGCCTTTCATGACTTCAAATACTTCTTCCCAGATCCTTCTTGCCTGTAAGGTCTCTTTTGAGAAATCAGCTGATAGTCTTATGGAAACTCCTTTGTAGGTAACTGTCCCCTTATCTCTTGCTGCTTCTAGGATTCTCTCCTTCATTTTAATCTTGGCTAATGTAATTATGATGTGCCTTGGTGTGTTCCTCCTTGGGTCCAACTTCTTTGGCACTCTCTTAGCTTCCTGGATTTCCTGGAAGTCTATTTCCTTTGCCAGACTGGGGAAGTTCTCCTTTATTATTTGTTCAAATAAGTTTTCCACTCGTGGCTGTTTCTTTCCCCCTTCTGGTACCCCTATAATTTGGATGTTGGAACATTTAAAGATGTCCTGGAGGTTCCTAAGCCTCTCCTCATTTTTTTGAATTTTCATTTCTTCATTCTTTTCTGTTTCGTTGTTTCTTTCTTGCTTCTGGTCCACTCCATGGATTTGAGTCCCAGTTTTCTTTCCATCACTATTGGATCCCTATGCATTTTTCTTTATTTCACTTAGCACAACCTTCATTTTTTCATCTAATTTGTGACCATATTCAACCAATTGTGTGAGCATCCTGATTACCAGTGTTTTGAGCTGTGCATCTTATAGGTTGACTATCTCTTTGTCCCTCAGTTGTATTTTTGCTGGAGCTATGATCTGTTCTTTTATTTGGGCCATTTTTTTTTTGGTCTTGGCATGCCTGTTACATTGTAAGGGGTGGAGCCTTAGGTGTTCACTAGGGTGGAGCAACCCACATCACTGCGTTGTGACACTGTATTTCAGGGAGGAGTGCAAGAGGGAACAATGGTGCTTGCTCCACTCTCTGGTGGTTTTCAGTCAATTCCCCCGCTACCCACAAACAAATTGGGCCCTTCTGGTGCTGATTCCTGGGCATGTTGGGTTTTGTACATTATAGGACTATGTGGGTCTTTCTAATGAACTCTCCTGTGAGGCTGGGAGTTTCTCCTGCTGCTGCCTCTACCTCCACTCATGTTTTCAATCAGAGGTTTGAGGCTTTATTTCCTTATGCTGGAACCCTAGGTTGCACAGTCTGTCTTGCTCCCCAGATATTCCTCCCAGTTTATCTGCACATGAATGTGGGACCACCTGCTCCACCAGCTGCCACCTTGCTGGGTCTGCCAGCCCCTGCTTTGCTGCAAGTCCTCTCTGCCCAGCTGCCTGTCTGTGCCCCTCCTGCCAGTCTGGATGAATGCTTCTTCTTTAACTCCTTGGTTGTCGGACTTCTATACAGTTTGATTCTTTGTCAGTTCTGGTTGTTTTTTGTTTTTAAAAATTTGTTGTTGTCCTTTTTTTGGTTGTGCAAGGAGGCACAGTGTGTCTACCTACACATCCATCTTGGCCGGAAGCCCTCTGGGATTGTTTTCTTAATTACTCTTTCTGTTAGTTTGTTATTGGCATATAAAAGTGCAACTGATTTCTGGATATTAATTTTGTATCCTAGTTTGTTGAATTTATTAATTAGCTATAGTAATTTCTTGGTGGAATCTTTGTGGTTTTCTATGTACAGTATGATTTAATCTTCATATCATTAGATTTTTACTTCTTCCTTTCCAATTTTGACACCTTCTATTTCTTCTTTTCTGATTGTTATGGCTAGGACTTCCAGTACGATGTTGGATAAGAGAGGTGAAAGCAGACATCCCTGTCTTGATCCTGATCTTAAGGGGAACACTTGTAATTATTGCCCATTAAATATGATGCTGGCAGTGAGTTTTTGATATACGACCATTCTTATGTTGAGGTGTGTTCCCTCTATTCCCACTTTGTTGAGAGTTTTTATCATAAATGGGTGCTGGGTTTTATCAAATGCACTTTTTGCATCAATTGATTTTATTATGTGGTTTTTATACTTCATTTTGTTTATGTGGTGAATCACATGTACTGATTTACAAATGTTATGTCAACCTTGCATTCCTGGAATAAATCCCACTTGATCATGATATATGATCTTTTTGTTGCATTGCTGTATTCAGTTTGCTAGAATCCTGTTGAGGATTTTAACATCTATGTTCATCAGGGATATTCGCCTATAATTTTTTTCTTTGTAGTGTGTTTATCTGATTTTAGTATTAGGATAATTTCAGCTTCATAAAAGGGGTTTGAAAGTCTTTCCTCCTCTTGAATTTGATGAAGTAGTTTGAGAAGGGGAGCTCTGAAATTGTGGTAGAATTCACCTTTGAAACCATCTGGTCCAGAGTTTTTGTTTTGGGGAGTATTTTGATTACTGTTTCAATTTTACTAGGTTTAATCATTCTATTCAGATTCTCTGATTCTTCCTGATTGAGTTTTATAAGATTGTATGTTTCTAGTAATTAATCCATTTTTCCAGGTTGTCTAGTTTTTTGCATATAACTTTTTGTAGTATTTTCTTACAGTCTTTTGTATCTCTTTGGTGTAAGTTGTTGTTTATCCTCTTTCATTTCTGATTTTATTTATTTGGGTCCTTTTTTTCCTTGATGAGTTTAGTTAGCAGTTTGTCAATCTTGTTTATTTTTTTAGAAACCAACTCTTGAATTCATTGATCTTTTGTAGCATTTTTGTAGACTCTTTTTCATTTATTTCTGTTCTAATCTTTATTATTTCCTTCCTTCTACTCACCTTGGGATTTGTTTGTTGTTCTTTTTCAAGTTTTTATAAGTGTGAAGTTAGATTATTTATTTCAGCTTTTTCTTGTTTTTAACCTAGGCCTGTGATACTATGAATTTCCATCTTAAAATTGTTTTCCTGGTGTCCCACATATTTTGAATTGTTGTGTCATCATTTTAATTTGTTTCAAGGTATCTTTTGTTTTCTTCATTGATTTCATTGTTGACCCTTTTGTTATTTAATAACATGCTTTTTAACTACTATGTCTTTACATGTTTTTCAGTGCTCTTGTGATTGATTTCTAGTTTCGTAGCATTGTGGTCAAGAAGATGCTTGTTATGGTTTCAATCTTCCTAAATTTATTAAGACTTGTTTTGAGGCCTAACATATTATCTATCCTAGGAAACATTCTATGTGCACTTGAAACATATGTATAGTCTATGTTTGCAGGGTGAGATGCTCTGAAGTTATTAATTAAATCCATTTGTTCTAGTGTATCCTTTAAGGCCACTATCTCCTTGTTGATTTCTCTTTGAAAGATCTATCTATTGATGTCAATGGGGTGTTACAATCCCATACTATATCTATTTCTGTCAATCTCTTCCTTTATTTCCACCATATTTGCTTCATATATTTAGGTGCTTCTATGTTAGGTACAGAAATGTTTATTAGGGTTATATACTCTTGTTGGATTGCTTTCCTTATCATTATATAGTGTTCTTTGTCTTTTAGTATTGCCTTGGTTTAAAAGTCTTTTTTGTTAGGTATAAGTACTGCTACTCCAGCTATTTTTTTCTTTTTCCATTTGCTTGAAATACCTTTTTCCATCTCTTCACTTTTAGTCTGTGTGTATCTTTCAATCTGAGATGAGTTTCTTGGAGGCAGCATATATATATGTCTTGTTTTCATATTCTCTCTGTTTCCCTATGTCTTCTGATGGTTGCATTTAAGCTATTTACATTTAAATTGATTATTTATAGAGATGTATGTAGTGCCATAATATTATTAGACTGTTTTCTTCTGTTTTTTTCTTTCTCTCCTTCTCCTCCTCCTCCTCCTCCTCCTCCTCCTCCTCCTTCTCCTTCTTCACCCTTTAACATTTGTTGCAGTACTGGTTTTGTATTAACAAACTCCTTCATCTTTTTTATCTGGGAAGCTTCTTATTTCTCCTTGATTTAAATAATAGCCTTACTGGATAAAGTAGCCTTGGTTGTAGGTCCTTGGTTTTCATCACCTTGACTATTTAATGCCACTTCCTTCTGCCCTGAAATGTTTCTGCTAAGTAGTCAGATAACAGTCTAATTGGTGCTCCCTTTATTTTAACTGCCTGCTTTTCTCTTGTGACTTTTAGGATTCTCTCCTTGTCTTTAAGCCTTGTCATTTTAATTAAGACAAGTCTCAGTGTAGTGCTCTTTCGATCCAACTTGTTTAGGACTCTCTGAGCTTCCTGGACTGTGTGTCTTCTTCCTTCACTGGATTAGGGAAGTTTTTGGTCATTATTTCTTCAAATAAGTTCTCAATCCCTTGCTCACTCTCTTCTTTTTCTGCTGTTTCTGTAATGTGGATGTTGTTATGTATCATGTTGTCCAAAATGTATCTTAAACTTTCCTCATTTTAAAAATTCTTGTGTCATTTTTATGCTCTGCCTAGGTGTTTTATTCTACCCTGTCTTTCAAATCACTGATTTGTCCTTTGCTTCATCTAAGCTACTATTTATTCCTTTCAGAGTATTATTTACTTTGGATATTGCATTCTTTATTTATGACTGGTTCCTTTTATGGTTTCTATGTATTTTTCATGCTGTTGAATATTTTTATGATCATTACTCTAAACTCTGTATGTAATATATTGCATGCCTCCATTTCATCTAATTCTTCTGGAGAATTCTGTTGTTCTTTCTTTTGTAGTCTGTTACTTTTCCTTCCCATTTTAGCTGCTTCTTTGTATTTTCTGCCTTAGCTGCTAGACTTAATAACTGTTAAACTGATCAGCTATTAAACTAATCAAGCTGTATTCAGAGGCTCTCTGCATCTTCATCCATGTCTCCCGGCAGACAGATACCCTTCTGCTTTTCACGGCTGGATGTTATCCGGGTTCCTTTCCAGCTCTAGTACTGTAGGCTGGAGAGCCCAGATTGTGTTTTAGACTCCACACTTCTCACAGAGAACACCCCATCCACTGAAATGTCCTTCCCCAACATTAGCTGCCACCCATAGGAGCCCAGCCAACCCTCTTGTACCTCCTCCACACTCCCTACCACTCTCATTGTGGTAAAGTGGTTTCTTCTGTCCATCATTATAAGGCTCTTCTCTAGCTAGTGTTCAGTTTGTTATTGAGAATGATTTCTCTACAATTTAGTTGGAATTCCATATTGGTCCTGGGAGGAGGTTAGTGTAGCTTCCACTTTCCCCTCTGCCAAATTGGATCTCTGGTCTTTGCTTTTGATTACTTGGAATATTTCATGCCAATCTCTTGTGGCCTGTAGTGTTTTTATTTTTGTTTTGTTTTTGAGAAATCAGCTAATAGCCTTATGAGGGCTCCTTTGTAGGTAACTAGCTGTTTCTTCTTGCTACATTTAAGATTCTCTCTTTGTGTTTGAATTTTGCCATTTTAATTGTGATGTGTCTTGGTTTGGACTTCTCTGGGTTCCTCTCTTTAGGACTTTCTTTGCTTCCTGAACTTGCAAGACTCCCTTACCAAATTAGGGAAGTTTTCTGTCATTATTTCTTTATATAATTTTCCCCTTGCTCCCTTTCTTTTTCTTCTATCTCTATGATGTGCATATTGTTATGTTTCTCATTGTCCCAAAGCTCCCTTAAACTATCCTTTTTCTTCTTCAGTCTTTTTTTCATTTTGTTTCTCTGAGTCAGTGTTTTTTTTCTACCTTATTCCAACTCACTGATTTGAATCTCTGCTTCATCTAGCCTGCTTTTAATTCCTTGTAGTGTATTCTTTATTTCAGACATTGCATACTTCATTTCCAACTAGTTTTTATTTTTATTCCATGTCCCTTTTCATACTGATTTAGTTCCCACTAAGTTCCCTGTAGTTCTCACAAAGTTTTTGAGCATGTGTATAACCATTGCTTTGAACTCTCTGCCTGATAAATTGCTTGCCTCTATTTCACTTAGCTCTTTTTCTGGAGATTCCTCCTTTTCTTTTGTCAGGGTTTTTTTCTTTGTCTTCCGATTTTAGTTGTCTTTCTGTGTTTGTGTCTATGTATTAGATTGATCTACTTTGACACTCTGTATTGTAGAGTGGCCTTATGTGTTAGGAGTCCTGTGGAATCCAGTGGTGTACATTCCTCAGTTTCCTGATCTGGATGCTCTAGGGATGTCCTTTGTTTGGTTTATATGGACTCCTGTTGTATTTGGGTACTTGTTGTTATTGCCCCATTTGTTGTTAGGAACTCCCCTCTGGATGGCTGACTAAGAGGCTCAACCCCCACCATATTTTGTACACTGTTGTATAGGTGCTGGCAGAAAAAAGAAAAACAACACAAAACAACACCACAACATGAACTCCCCTGAGCACAACAGCAATATCAGTGACAAGAGAGTAAAGAATAATAAATGTGGAAATAGAAATGGAATAGTTGATAAAGGAGAAAAGGAAAAAGAATGTAAGAAGACCAAAGGAAAGAAAGGTGAATATGAGCAGAGAAAGGGAATAGAACTGTATTGCATTGAAGTAATGCATTGAAAGGGGACAATGGGGGAAAGGAACACAGAAAAAGTAACAAAGATAAGAAAAGGAGAGAAGGAGACAATGGAGTAATCAAAGATAAGAGTAGAATAGGAAATGTAAAAGAAAAATTAGCAAACTAAAACTAAAGGGAAAAGAAAAATAGATAAAACATAATAAAAAGACTGAAAAGGGAAAAAACAGTGAAAATAATTGAGAAGGGGAACAAAGTGGATTAGTCCCAGCAGAGTTTAGTGCTTGACTGATGATTTCTCTCTTTGGATACTCTTCTGATCTTTAGGTCTATAAGCCAATATCAGGTGCTGTTCACATCTGGCCCTCCACAGCCTTTTCAAATCTGAAAGTGATCCACAGTTTTTGGCTGATTTCTCCAAGCTTGGTTGCTTCCAGGGTTGGCCCAACCATTTGGCAAAGCTGGCTTTTATAAGCAGTGGGTCCAGGGATGTCAGCAAATGTCCTGATTCACCAAAGGACTGTTCTCTCCCTGTCTCTGCCCTGCTGGCCTGATGTCAGTGTTAGAGTAGTTGCAGACATGACTATTTCTCAGAGGGCTCTGGAGGAAACAGGGGGCTGTGATTCCTGGATCTCCCATAGCAGGTGCCTTTCAGACTTCAGGGAAGATGGTGGGTATGTTCCCCCTCTAGTCTGAGCCACTAGTCTGAGTCTGTCCAGGATTATTTCAGCCTCCAGATCCAAGATTTCAGGTCTGCCAGTTGCTGGGTGGGTGTTTCTGTGCCTCTCTCATGAGGGGAGCACCAGTCTGTTTCCAATACAAATCTGCTGTTCCAAAACTGCTAGTGAATTTTTTTCATTTAGAATATTGTACTATCAACTTCAGAATTTCCACTTGCTTCTTTTTAAAAAAAATAGTTTTGTCTCTTTAATGATATTCCCTATTTGATGCAATGTTATCATCACAACTTCATTCTGAAGCATGATTTCATTTTAATTTATTTAAATGTATTTATAGTAGCTAATGTAATTTTTCTCCTTGTTATATTCAACATCCTATCACTCTTTCAGGCACTCTCTGTTGCCTGGTTTTTTCCCTATGTATAGGTCACTCTTTCCTGTTTTTATGCATGTTTCATAATTTTTTGTGGAATACTGGATGTTTTTGGTGATATAGTGTAGCAACTCTACATATTGACTTTCCTTTCTTACATCTGTGACTTGTTTCTGTTTATTGTTTGTTTATTTGTTTAGTTACTTGAGTCAATTGTTTTAGTGAAGTGTATTTTCCATGCAGTGTGAAGTATGGCTCCTCAGAAAGTTCAGATGTGTGCATGTGTTTTATCACGGTTGCGTTTGAATATTACTCTCCCTGATCTCTCTGTTAAGCTGTCTACCTCTGTTGGTACCACATTCATTTGTTAGGCTCCACATATTTTCTGGATGATTGCACTATTGTTTTAGACAGTGCCCTGACTATAATTGGGCTTAAATTGCTCCAATTTGATCCAATTATATTTGGGAAATTTTGTAGGGATAGTTTTTGGGACACATATTTGAGGTTTGTTTTGATCCCTGAAGGGTTAATATTAGCTTTCTCTTTTCCTGATTCTTTCTGGTAAGATTCTTGTCCTACAGTTTACCTTGTTGATTTTGTGGAGTTATTCTCCTCTTAATTGTTTACTACCAAAATGTGCATTGCTTTAAAGAGCATCCTTAATCTTGAACTTCCTCACATACTGTTTCAAATTCAGTCAGTTTCTATGAAGAGAACTTCAGAGCTCTCTGTTATTATGTATTGCCTCTCCTTTGAGAAAAATATGAGCCATTTTCTGGGAACTGTGTGTGGATACAGCAGCCTCAGGTCTTCTCCTGCTGCTTTTCTGGACATGGAGCCTTGACTTTTATAGTAAGCTAGAGCATGAGCAATCAGGGCTGTAGTATTCTGGCCTGCTTGCTGGTGCAGAGCCTCTGCCCTGTAAGTGGAATCTGGGTGAAAGAACAGTGCCTCAATTTCTTGGCCTGTTCACCATAAATTTAGCTTCTTTGACTTGGAATGAGAGGGAATGAGAAGTGCTGGTGGCTTGCCTCTACCAATGAGATATGGTTATCCTTGATTTGGAGCTGAGGGGTGAAAGAAACCTGTCTTCTTGTCCACATCCTCCTGGAAAGGAGCTTACATTAAAGCCAGCTGAGAGATGGGAAGGGAGGGAATGGGTCTTGGCTAAACTCCCAGATTCTTGCTGTTCTTACTGAGTTTTAGTAGATTTTCTTGATGAAATGTTTCTGCATTTTTGAATTGCCCTGTGACAATTTCCAGGGACTTTAAATAATTGGCTTATTAAATAATTTTATCAATTTTGCTTGTTATACTCTGGAGTAGATCTACATTGCTCCTCATATTAACATATGAACATTCCTCATATTAACATTCTAGATGTAGAATTTCTTCACTTCCACCTTTAACAAAATTTTGCTGTTTCTGAGAGATTATTTTGTTTGGTGAATCAGATAGCACTTAGTTCATGAGGACAGGTTTGGTTTGTATAGTCATTTTGTGTCCCATGGTGAGGTTTTCAGTATCTATCAGGGCTAGTAGTAAACCAATGGCTATTTTTCAAGTGGAAAATTGTTAAAAGAGGAGGGATGGTCTTACTCATAATCCATAGCGATATTAACAGTGATTTTTTAATGATACTCATCAGAGGTCTCATACTGCTTCTCTGCCTACTATAAACATGTCATGTTGAATAGCATTTGATCTCCTGGGTCATATGACCCAGGTGGCAGATCAGCTTCCACTGCATTTAGGACCTGCTCCAAAGCTGTTTCTTGCTCTGGGACTCACTCCAAGAGTGGAGCCTTACAAGGTTCCTGGTAAATGGGACAACATATGAAATATGGTGGACATTACCTTCAAAATCCAAAGAGGCTCACCAAGCATTGTGCCTGTTTCTTCATGGCAGATGAAGCAAATGCAGGGGCTTATAGCCTATTTTATAAGGGACAGCCAGACATGCCCCATACTACTGGACCCTTAGAAACTTCAATAGTTTGGCAGGCTCCTGGACTTTTCCAAGGTTCATTCCTTATGCTTTGGCATAGTATGTCTTGCTAAGGTATATATGTATTTGCTGTATCCTATTCACTGAGGTCACTAAGCATAATATCAAATGTGATGAACCAGTGTGATGTTCTTTGAGATATCAAGAGAATCAACTATCCTCTGGACTGTGCATGAGAATGAGAAGAAAATTTAACATAGCTCTGGGGCAACAGTAAATGTATACTGCTATCCCATTAATGTAAACTGTTTCTGATTTTGTTTATTGATTGAAAGGACAAAGAATGCAGTTTCCAGGTCAATAACTGCATACCAATGGAGATGACATATATGGACCCTCAGCTGCAATTGGTGTTATTTGATTGAATTTGTGATAATTTTTCACAAATGATGTGACTTACAGTGGCCAAACAGCTGAGTTAAATGGGAACCTAGTATAAGTTGCCTTTATAGCATATTTTAGTTTTTGATAAGGGGTTGATCTCTGCAATTCCTCCAAAAATACAATATTGCTTTTATTTAACTATTGTGGTGGGAGTGGGGGCTGTCCAGGGGCTTTGACTTGGATTTTCCTCTTGTAATAATTCTCAATTCATGGGTAACACAATTTTAATATTCTGCAAAAAAATATGAATATCTATTTCCATTATATATTCTGAGTTTTGGGAACTAACCATAGGGTGCATTGTTATTCCCACCATAAAACATGTTAAAGCTCAGACTCCATATATCATCTAAATTCCATATTATCAATGGATTATAATAGTTATTTCAGTTGTTTAGGGACCAGCATGCCTTCACATTCTGTATCCTATAGTCTTCAGAAGATCTGGGTATTTCTTTTTCTCCAGTACAGTTACCCTGATAAATTACCACAACATCCTTTTGATAAAATTCATTGTATATATCTGTGGCTGCATTGTAGGATCCTTCCTTGGACTTTGTGTCTGTGAACTGGCTTACAACTGGGATCTGGCTAAGGAGCCATGAATTTTAGATTCTGGCCAAGACAGTGATGCAGATGAACATGGCTCACCTCCTTGCACAACCACGTCATAATTATACTTAAACTGTAGAACAGCCATCATTCAGAACCATCATAAATCAAGCTGAATGGAAGTCCTACAACTATGGAATTAAACAAGAAACCACATCAAGACTGGTAGGAAGGGTGGAGATGTAGAACAGGCTGGTCCCACACCCATGTGTGGTGGATAAAAATCAGGAGGGATATCTCTGGGGCAGGTGGTCCCAGCCATGCAATGGGCTACCCATCCCATGGGGACATGAAGGTAAGTCTCCATCAATTCTGGCTGTAAAAACCAGTGGGGATTGAGACTGTGGAAGACTACTGGAGTCTCAGGAAGCCTCGCTTAAAGGGCCTGTGCATAGACTTACTTGGACTCACTCCCTCTGAGTTGAGAGCAGCATGGGGGCAGCAGATTGAAAGGCAACAGAGACATATGGGGAGGAACTGAATTGTCTGGTATCAGGGAAAGAGCTCACAGGTGATTTCTCCCAGACAGAAAGGTGGACAAAAGCCACTGTTCCTTTTCAGAGCCCTCCCTGAAAGAGCCACGGAGCCAGCAGGCAGACAGCATATCTGAGACTCCCTCAACCTGGCTCACACTGTATGCCCCACTCTGGTGATTCTCTGAGGCCCTGCTCTACCCAACTTTTGAGCCCACTCAAGCTGTTTCCACTGGCTTCCATATGAATGGCTTGTATTGGCCCATTCTTCAGATTTTCCTAAATTCTCTCAAAGAAGCAGCATCTGGCTTCAGTGAGCCCCATGCCTCTTGCTAAGTTTCCCCAGGCCTGGTTCTAGTAGCAGCTGGCCTTGTTCCACAGCTTGGCCTCACCTGGGCACGTCCAAGCCCAGCACAAGTAGCATACATCTTCAGATCCTTTTGTAGTTTATGCTGTGTAACCCTAGACAGAACACAGGTAGTGGCAGACCTTGGATATTTCAACAGCAATAAAGGCTCAACTACAACAAGAAGGTGTACATAGTCCACACAGTGCGTGCACCTTGAGTACCCAGCTTGGGTAATGGGAGGGCTGTGCCATTGGATACTATAGGACATCTACTACATTAGGCCACTCTACCAAGCCCAGGAGACACAGCAGCTCTACCTAATACATAGAAACAAACACAGGGAGGCTACCAAAATTAGGAGACAGAAAGCATGTCCCAAATGAAATAACAGAATAAAACTACAGAAAAAGAACTACACAAAATGGAGACAAGCAATCTATTAGATGCTGAGTTCAATATACTGGTTATAAGGATGCTCAGTGAACTTAGTGAGAATTTTCAACAGCATAAAAATGGCATGGAATCCATAAGAAAAACCAGTCAGAAAAGAAGGATACCCTAATTTAAATAAAGAACAATTTACAGGAATCAACACTGACGTGGATGAAGCCAAGAACTGAATCAGTGATTTGGAATATAAGGAAGAAAAAAAAAAACAAGAAACCACCCAATCAGAACAGCAAGAACAAAATTAATCACCCAAAATGAGGATAATGTAAGGGGCCTCTGGAACAACTTCAAGTATACCAACATTTGCATCATGGGTGTGCTGGAAGGAGAAGAGATAGAACAAGAAATTCGAAACCTATTCCAAAAAATAGTGACAGAAAGCTTCCCTAACTTGGTGAAGTAAATAGACATACAAGTCCAAGGAGTGCAAAGAGACCCAAACAAGATGAACCCAAAGAGGCCCACTCCAAGACACATCATAACTAAATGCCAAAGCTTAAAAACAAAGAGAGGATCTTAAAAACAGCAAGAGAAAAGCCATTTTTTTTACCCAAAAGGGAGTCCCCATAAGTCTGTCAGCTGGTTTCTCAAAAGGAATTTCGCAGGTTAGAAGGGATTGGCAAGAAGTATTCAAAGTGTTGAAAGCAAAGACCTACAACTTAGATGAGTATATCCAGCAAAGCTATCATTTAAAGTTGAAGGACAGATAAAGAGCTTCTCAGACAACAAAAAGCTGAAGGAGTTCATCCCCACCAAACCGTTATTATATGAAATGTTAAAGGGTCTTCTTCAATCAGATAAAAATATGAACAATAAAATGGCAACAAATACATATCTATCAACAATTGAATCTAAAAAACAAAACAAAGAAGCAGATCAGAAACAAAATCATAGATACAGAAAACATTTTGATGGTTGACAGATGGGAGGGGAGTCAGGGAGTTTGGGAAAATAGATGAAGGAATTAAGAAGTACAAATTGGTCATTACAGAGTAGTCATGGGGAGGTAAATACATCATAGGGAAAGAGTAACCAAAGAACACATATGCATCACCCACGGACATGGACAATAGAGTGGGGATCTCTTGAGGGAGTGGCAGGGATGGGTAAAGAGGGACAAAGGGAGGAAATTGAGACAACTATAATAGCATAATCAATAAAATATACTTTTAGGACTTCCGCCAAGATGGAGGCATAGGTGGAAACGCTGTGCCTTCTCCCACAACCAAGTTTGGATACAACAAAAGTTTTGGAGAACTAAGACACACCCAGAGACCAGAAAACCGAATTATATGGAAGTCCGACAGCTACGAACCGTTCAATGAGGACGGTAAGAGAGGTGGAGCCAACAGCGGAGCTGGGTCGGGCAGGACAGACCTAGGAGCACAGGCAGCCCAGACCTAGTCGGGGTGCGGGGCAGACTGACCAAGGTCACACATTTGCACACAGTGAGATGGACCACGCAGGCCCCAGGGGGCGAACCCAGTGGTGGAGGGCTGACAGCAGTGGCACACTCGTGTGCAGTGTAGCGGGGCGCGTGGCCCTGGTGATGGTGGTGGCTGCGGTGCTGGTGGGGGTCGTGGCAGCAGGCGGCGGAGGGAAGCCATTGTCCCTCTTTGACCCCGCCCCCACATACAACATCACAACCCAGCGACTGAGTTTCCCTGCTCTGTTGAAAATCTAGGGCTCCGATCCTGCTACTTAACAGGCACGAACAGCCCAAAAGATGGTGCAAGAACTCAAAGTCCCAGAGCCAATAACTCTAAGCGACCAACAGATTGCCAGCCTCTCAGAAGCCCAATTCAAGACACTGTTTATCAGGATGCTCACAGAATTGGTAGAGTACAGTCACAAATTACAGGAACATATGAAGGCTAAACTAATTGAAATGAAGGGAGATGCACAGGAAACCAATAACGATGGAAAGGAAAATCGGACTCAAATCAATGGAATGGACCAGAAGGAAGAATGAAACATCCGATCAGAAAGGAAGGAAGAAATGAGAATTCAAAAAAATGAGGAGAGGCTTAGGAACCTCCAGGACATCTTTAAATGTTCCAACATCCGGATTATAGGGGTACCAGAAGGGGGAAAGAAACAGCCACGAGTGGAAAATGTATTTGAACAAATAATAAAGGAGAACTTCCCCAGTCTGGCAAAGGAAATAGACTTCCAGGAAATCCAGGAAGCTCAGAGAGTGCCAAAGAAGTTGGACCCAAGAAGGAACACACCAAGGCACATCATCATTACATTAGCCAAGACCAAAGTGAAGGAGAGAATCCTAGAAACATCAAGGGATAAGGGGACAGTCACCTACAAAGGAGTCCCCATCAGACTGTCAGCAGATTTCTCAAAAGAGACCTTACAGGCAAGAAGGGGCTGGAAAGAAGTATTCCAAGTCATGAAATCCAAANCTAATCATGAGGAAATGTCAGAATAATACAAATTGAGGAACAGTCCACAGTGTAACTAATTTTTCAAAAGTTTCTAGATCATGAAAGTCAAGGAAAGATTGCAGAATCATTCTAGACTAAAAGGTCATTACAATTTAACATAATGCATAGTTCTGTCCTGCATCCCTTTGCTCTGATGGACAATTGGTACAATTTCAGTGGGGTCTGAAGATTAAATGGTAATAATATATCATTGTTAATATAGCAGGGGTGTAAAACTTATTTTCACTGGGGGCTATATTAACACTGATATATTATTACCATCTAATCTTCAGACCCCACTGAAATTGTACCAATTGTCCATCAGAGCAAAGGGATGCAGGACAGAACTATGCATTATGTTAAATTGTAATGACCTTTTAGTCTAGAATGATTCTGCAATCTTTCCTTGACTTTCATGATCTAGAAACTTTTGAAAAATTAGTTACACTGTGGACTGTTCCTCAATTTGTATTATTCTGACATTTCCTCATGATTAGGTTCATATTATGTATCTCTGGTGGCTGTGTAAATTGTCGACTTGGTAAGGAGAACTGAACTGCTTTACAAATACCCCTTTCTTGTGTTTCTTATTGAGTGGGCCACAAAAGAAGTTCTTGTGGGAGATTCAGACCATGGAAGTGAAGCAACAGCCATTTTGCACTTTACTCACATTGTCACTTATGTGAACTTAGCTTGTTGGTGTGTGGCACCAGCTGGGGCTGCAAGTGCTCCGCCTTCACCTAGATTATCTTTAAACTTCTCCAGGTCAGGCGAATGGTGTATGTTCAGCTCTATGACGAAGGGCCCAGCTTCGGTGGGATACCCACACTAGTAAGGGCAGAGGCAACAGTAACTCCTGGCTCATGGTTGTGGGTTCCACCTTGTTTTTGTTATCCTGTGCTTTACACCTAGCTTACCTTTCCAGCTACATGACCCAAAGATCACAAGCTCAAGTGTCAGGTGCAAAGACAACAGTCTTGCACACACTGCTTAACCAGCTCCCTTATATAATTGCATAAAGGCAAATCTGTAACGAGTTACTTGTGGTTCTGTTTCTTTCATTGAACCGTGACTGCTAGAGCATCTTCAGCAGAAATATCACAGCAGTGATGCTGCATGCTTCTTATCATGTCCTGTCAGATAGTAAGTGATATCTATTTGTTCCATTACCAGTGATGCTCACTTTGATTCGTTGATTAAGGTGGTATCTACTAGGCTTCTCCATTGTAAAGTTACTCTTTATTTTTTGTAATGAATAAGTATTTTGTAAGGAGGTACTTCAAAGCTATGTGAATGACCCACTCTTCATCAAAATTTAATTTATTTACTTATGTCAGTATGGACTCTGTTTCCAATTTTATTCAATAATTTGTTACTATCATTAATTTGATGCTCAAATTGCCACTGATTGGGAGGCCTTCCAAGCTGGGTTTTTGTCTTTTTGACATGCCCTCATCATTCTCTAAGTACTTTTTTTTTTTTTGCTTCTTTGTTTTCTGGTACAAAAAGGTGTTCTAGGACCATCTTATCATTTTCCTGGTCCAGTCCTGTAATAAGTCACTTCAGCAAAGAGCTCTGATTTCTTTTCACAGAAAATGGTATTTAGAAAACAAGATCTGGGTGCTGTGTGTGGTCATTGTTATTGGCTCTTATTGCTTTTAGGTCCTTTCAGCAGACAGAGCTAGGAAATAAATATAAAGGAGTGTATGTGTATGTGTGTGGTGGGGTGTGGGTGTATATTTGCATATATTTATCTTTTTAGTTGTTTATCTAGCTGTGTGTAAGTATACACATACACACATTTACATCTATATCTATTTTTATATTGAAAACTGTGAATATTGATACATCTACTTCCAATACTACAAGTTTATTTTAGTTTCTTCCCTTACCATTTTGGTGACATTCTTCTCTGACAGAGGGAAACCTGGCTTTGGTTATCTAATCATTTGATTAGGCTTCCTGTATGTAACTAATCTGCACTTCCTGCACTACCCCTTCCCCCATGGAGATACCTTCCTAACCCCAGTTTGGCTCAACATGCAGTGTATGGCCATCCCTCCGCATGGATGCTCCCTCATCCTTCTTGGCTGCTGGCACCCCATGCCAGGCTATTATTTTGTGGGGATACCCATTCCATCCCACTCACTCTCAGATGCTGCACACAGCCCACCCTGCTTCTCCTCCACAGTGTGGGTATCCTCTTAACTCCACATGGATCTTGACACCCCATGCCAGACCACTGCTCTACAGGGATGCCTTCCACACTCTGCCTTGCTGGGGCTCTGACTCCTCGATGGCAGGCTGCTCCTCTTCCCACACGGAAGCTTTTCTTGAACTGTTTGGGCTCTGGCACTCCACATCAGGCAGCCGCTCCCTTGGGGACATCATCCTCATTGTGTTTGGGTTCAAACACCCTGTTCTAAGCTGCTTCCTTACCTATGTGGAATCCATCCTCATCCTGCTTAGATTCACATCCCATACCAGAAAGTCTTTTCTCTTCATGGACATCCATCTCACTCTTCTTGGATCTGACACCCCACTCTAGGCCTTACCCCCTCGTGCCATCCTTGCCCTCCTCAAGCTCTAATACCTTGTTTTAAGCTGCCACTTCACTTCATGGATGTACTCTTCATCTTGCTCAGGACCTGACCTCCTGTGAATGGCTGCCTGCCATCACAGACACACTTCTTATTTATTTATTTAATTCTTATTCAAGTACAGTTTTCTGTTTTATATTCCCTTTCCTGCCCCCGCAGTGCTCCCCACCTCCCTCCCATTTCTGCCCCCCACCTTAATTATTGTCTATGTCACAGACATACTTCTTATACTGCATGCCAAGTTACATTTCTGTGTGAATGCCTTCATCACTCTGCTCAGCTCTGACTTTGCATGCTAGTTATGCTACATTGTGGACACCTCCCTAACTCCACTTAGGCTGGGGCATCTTATGCCAGGCCACTTCTCCCTACTGATGTCTTTCTCATCTGCTTGGTCTCTGACACCCCATCATCAGTCCACCCCCTTTATAAGTAGGTCTGATTTCCCATACCAGGGAGCCCCCTTCACTGCATGTGACTGCTTTCCTCACTGTCCTTGGACTCTGGTAGCCCATGCCAGGCCACCTCTCCTGGGGGAGCCCTTCTCACTCCTCTCTAGCTATGACTTCCCATGTTGGACTTCCCTCTAGTATGGGCACTGTCCTAACCCTATTTGGGTGCCAGCACCTCATGCCAGGCCACTCTGCATGAAATCCCTCCTTTTCCCGATTAAGCTTTGACATTCCATGCCAGACTGCCTCCATATGTGATGCCCTTCATACTCGCATAGGTGCCCTCCACACTGTGCTTGGGCTCCATTACCTTATGCCAGGCCTTCCTCACCCCAGTTAGGTTTCAACACCCTGCCTTCCTTGCTCTGCCCCAACCAAGTGGCTTTCAGACTGAATTGCCCAGGGTTGGGAAGGAGGAGTAAGGGTATCAATACATTTTTCAAATGACTTGGTGAAGGGAGTGTCTCATGTGTTTTCCTAGGAGGTATTGGTTCTGGATAGCTAAGCAGTTTGTAAGTAGATCCACTTTATTTTATCCATTTCCCTGAACCTCTGGACCTCTTTTTCTGTAGGATGTTATAGGAGTTCATGCTCTTTTATTCCAATGATCTTAGATTATTGTTGAGCTCAGGCTTTGATTAGCTGATTTAACAGACCATTAAACACACTTCACTGCATGAGTCAAAACTTTAAAATTTGAATTCTGGAGACTTATCAAGCCTTATAATTATTCCCTTAGGTTAGCTCCCTTAGTACTTACTTACATATGTGCTTCCTGTTACTCCTGTCAATACAGACTGGTGTGGGCTTTTGAGTCTTTTGGAGTATAGGCTCTCTCTCTTGATCAGGCCTTGTATCTCTCTAATTTAGGCTTTGTTGGGCTATACCTCTTTTTATGGACTGAGCAGATGAAAACGTGGAGGAAGAGGATAGATACTAATTACTCTGGCAATTGATCCAGGAACATTTACTGAATGGTTTGTATGCAGAGGAGGCCTCATTTTATGGATATGTATGCGTGCTGGGGTGTGGTGAATGGAATGAGCTAGTATTGCCTAACTTGTCAGCAAGTGGAGACTGTAAAAGCTATGCATATTTTATAATAACCAATTATCTTTTTCTGTCACTTTTCTTTTCTTGATTCCTTGACGAAAAGCAGTGGCAATGGCGAATGTTATAATTTAGGTTTCAGATAGAAATATAATTGGTCAGTACCACTACATTGTAGTGAGTGACATGGTGACTCATAGAATTTTGTGTCTCCTCTGTGTTGGAGACGAAACTTCTTCATTTGCACAAAGAACGGGAATGGCTTCTGAGTAACAAAAGGGGTGGACTGTGGTGATTATTCATTGCTCCTATTCCAATTTGCCCTCATCCAATTTCCATCCTTCTTAGCTCCTCTCTCTGTTCTAGGAAGTTGACCTGCATACTGTATATTCTTGGTTCCCCTGCCTGTTGGTTTTATTTGGGCTTGACAAAGTGGTAGAAAATGGTAAGATCAAACAGTGAGAAGAGAGAGGGGATCAGAGTATTTCTTTCCCACTCCCTCCCTGCTCTGGCATTGCATCACTGGAAGCAGCTGTATACCTGCACAAGGAAAGCACCTACTGGGCTCTTCCTCCTTCATGGTTCTAGCACTCTTTGGGTTCTGGTAACTCTGTTACTTCCCTTGACCCCTTGCCTCTAAAGATGGTAATGGTTTCCTACTCATACTTCATTATCCCTTGTTATTCCCTGTAACCCTGACCACTCGCTATAAACATTCTTTTCACAAACTCCATTCATTTGAATCATCTGGAGCAAAGTGTTTTCCTGCCAAAGCCTTTCCGATAAAATCTGTTCATATCTTTATCCTCTGCCTCATCTCTATGCTTTTAAAGAACAATGATGCTGCAACTGGAAAACTCCCCACTTGGGTGTTTTTTTGCACACTTTCTGGGCTGTTCTACAAGTGCTTCAAGATAGAGCACCAGGGAAATAAAAGCGACTCATCGAGGAAACTTCCCTTTTGAAAAAAATTTACACAAGTAAGATTTGGTCATGATGGAAAATTTAGGACAAAATATAAATCTTCAGTAATACAACTCCATAAAAATAACCACTGTTAACATTTTGATGAATATCCTTTTTAACTAAATTTTACACTTCTTTAAAACATCCACAATTCCTGAGGCAATGCCAGCTTGAAGCCTTGGACTTCTGAAATTTTCACACTGCTCTTATCTGTGGTAGTATGTACAAAGCAGGAGCAATTGAAGAAAAGAGAAGCACAGAGGAGGAAGCAGACCTCAGGTGGTTTCAGAGTTCAGTCCATTTCTGGACTGTCATATTTGAGGCTCGGGATGAACCTTACCCCCACTAAGTCCTGCTGTGCTGGGTTGGGCTTGTGTGTTCTCTGGGAGGGGTTGTCTTCTCCAGTTCTCACACAGAAGAATCTAAGCCAGAAGCATAAGTAAATAAGCCACAGTTACACAGCTGGCTGCCCTGCACAAAGCTCCTTTGGAATACTAAATAGAAATCTCTAGAGCCTAAGGCAGCTCAGAGAGAGAAGTTAAGACCCAATTAATTCTCCAGCAGTCCTGAAAAAGTTAATCCTAAATGGACGGCACACACACACATTCCCACAAGGAAGAAAGTAATCTTATTGTAGGTAATAACTTCAGTATTCAGAACTTATTTTTTTAAATTCTCACCTGAGGATATGTTTATTGATTTTAGAGAGAGAGAGGAAGGGAGAGAAAGATACATTGATGTGAGAGAGAAGCATCATTTAGCTGCCTCCCAGAGGTGTTCCAACCAGGGATGGATCCCACAACCTAGGCATGTGCCCTGGCTGGGGATCAGCCTGCAACCTTTGGAGGTACAGGACAATGCTCCAATCAACTGAGCCACCTGGCCAGGGCCAGAACTTATTTTTTTTTGAAATGCCAAGGTCACTTTTCCCCCCTCAGAATCCTAAGAGCCAAAAATTGCTGCCATTTGTCTCCTGTGTCTTCTCAAAAGAAATTATACCATTATGTAGATGTAGAACACATTGTCTCTAACCCCTGTATTTGATTTTCCATTGCCCAGTATTATGCTGACCTCAAAGAATCAACCTTTTTGATATCAAGTTTATAAATTAAGCTGAGAAGAGGATCCCAGAGAGGGGAATCTGACAAGCAAAGATGTACACAGACTGGAGGCTATGATGAGGTAGTTGATTGGTGCCTATGCACAGTTTTTCTTCCTGGGGGGATGCTAATCTGATTATCACCCCAGTTGTTGATTATCTGTCTACCAATTCAGAGCAACTGAAGTATATACACTTTCTACCAGTTTTCCTCCTCTGGGTAGTTACCAGTAGCAACAGCAAGACGGAATTTGGACACCATCCTTCAAGCTTGTTGTTTCTTTCTTGTTCTATCATTCGTTAAGCCCCTCGTTTCACTCTAGTAAGATCCTGTTGTGAGTCTGCTCTTTTGAACCACCTAAAGAAAGACATATGTGAAAAATTTGTCACAGCCCAGTCCTAGGACTTGGAGTGCAGAGGAAAACCATTGTGTATTTTTAAAAAAAACTGTTATACTTTAATTCTGCTAGTCAAATGCCTTCCTTTTTGGAAATCTTGCACCTTTTCAGTTCATGCTGAGGTGACACAGCTGTAAGTTTACTGAGCTTCATGTAGAAAGGTATCTGGGAAAGGTGGACTCTAAGTAAACTTGTTTGTTTGCTCAAAATGACTGCCAAAACTCAACAAACTTGCTGAAGCTTCTTACTAACTGTCTGCACATTTAATTGCAGTTAATTTTTGTGAGGCTTTATTTTCACATACTTTTGGCTACAGTTTAAGAATAACCTCATAACTGTCAAACAGAAGTTCAAGAAGAGCCACAAAGATAATTTTAGGAGAAGGAGGCAGAGATGTTTAATGTGAAGGAGATATACAGATAGTTCCTCCTTGTGAGTCTGAAGAGAAAAATTTTGAACTGAATTATCAAAAAGAAATGGCAACAGCTAGGTAGGTGGTGATGTGACCTCAACATCCTTGAAGATAAATTTTGGGATATTAGATTAGGTATAAGGAAAGTAGAAAAGGCTGGTATTACAGGTTGTGCTGTGCAGTGGTTAATCTATGTGCTACAGCATCAGCACAAATTGTCTTTTGCACTGGGCAACTGTTGATGATTGAGTAATTGAGGCATCACAAGGCAATTCTATTACAATGACCACCATTCATTCCTATGAAGCACTGTATATGATGCTAGACCAGGATTTAATGATGTTCTTAATAATAAAAGAAAAGTTGTGTGATCCACACTTTCCTCTGGTTCTAGCCCATGCAATAATCAGTGCCTGTAAAAGAAGGATTGTTTAGTAATAATGTAACAGGTTACATAAAAAGAACATCTGTAATTGTCTTCTGGAGTATTGAGATAGTTTCCCACACTGCAGAATGGAGGAAAGGGAATATTGATGAGAAAGAGCTCCAAGGGGACAGAAATGGTGAAAGCACTTTTGGAAAGAAGAAAAGGCAGACTGAATCCTAGGGACCTTTGGTTAGGGAGTGGGTCTGGTCTTTAGAAGGGACCCTGAAATTGCATATTACAATGACCTGTATGTGAGATATTTCATATCTATCATAGCTTGTCCTTGTCATAATCAAACTTTATCATTTTGAAAGTGAAAAACCAAAGAATAGTGAGGCAAATGCCAGTCAGTTTTTTCAAGCACACATGATGAATTTAAGGAGTTCATATATTTTGATTTCCAGTGTTAGCATGATCCTACTGGACTATAGTGCCCCCAAATGGACATGTACCCAAAGAAGACGGGTCTTCAAGTGTAAAAAATCAGAGGATCAACTGGACTTAACGTGGATTTCAAAGTACTTTCTGTTTTTTAAGTTTTTAAGTTTTTAAGGGACAGGAGCAAAAAATGTTGAAAGTATTAGAAGATATCTTCTGCCTTGAGAACTTAATTTTTGTGTGCTTTGAGTATGGAATCATCCTAGCATGGTATAATAGAAAGGCATTGGATGTAAGTACTCATTTCTTTACTTAGCATTAATGTGTTACATAACTTCTCCAGCCAGTTTCCTCATTTATAAAATGAAGATAACAATGCCTAATTTGTAGTGCTATTGTGAGCATTAAAAGAGATAATGCATGTAAAGCACCTTAACAAAGTGTTTGGCATATAGGAATAGCTGAGAAATGTTCATTAATTTTTCCTTTTCCACTCATACAGTGACTAGTGTACTTAACTTGAGTCAAAAAATGATGGCTGTAAAGAGTGCTCTGAATTCAGTTAAAGCCCTTAGGGCCATTTGTAGAGTGGCCCATCTCTTTGTAAATGAGCATTTCCCCAATATTGGTTTCAGTGTATGTATGTGTTTTCAGTATTCAAATGCGTTTTTGCTGACTTAGCAAAACCCCAGCCCACAAAAACTTTAAGACTCCTTTTTCCTCTTCCTCTTTATGTTAGGCCACAGGAGACAGCACTGAATTTTACAGGCAGCTATGTAATTCAGCATGAAAGTCCACCATAGCTGGGGGAGGGTTGCTTTCCTTCAGACAGAGTTTCTTAGCCTCTGAACTATTGATGTTTTCAGCTGGATATTTCTTTGTTGTGGGGATTGAGTGGGTGCTGTGCCATGCACTGCAGGATGTTTAGCAGCATTCCTGGCCTTTATAAACTAGGGCAGCCACTGTGAAAAACAGTATAGAATTTCTTCAAAAAAATAAATAAGGAACTGCCTTTTCATCCAGTGATTCTGCTGCTGGGAATATACCCTAAACATTCCAAATTACCAATTCAAAAGAACTTATGCACCCCTATGTACATAGCAGTGCCAGTCGCAATAGCCAAGT
Source organism: Sturnira hondurensis (assembly GCF_014824575.4). Classification (NCBI taxonomy): domain Eukaryota; kingdom Metazoa; phylum Chordata; class Mammalia; order Chiroptera; family Phyllostomidae; genus Sturnira; species Sturnira hondurensis. The sequence continues at coordinate 968,753 of NW_028084103.1, forward strand.
ACTGGAAACAGACTAACTGCCCATCAATAGTTGAGTGGATCAAAAATCTGTGATATATTTACACAATGGAATACTACACAGCAGAAAGAAAGAAGGAAATCCTTCCTTTGGTGACAGTGTGGGTGGAACTGGAGAATATTGTGCTAAATGAAATAAGCCAGGCAGTGAAAGGCAAATACCATATTATCTCTCCTACAAGAGGAATCTAATGAACAAAATAAACTAATGAACAAAATAGAACCATAGGCATGGAAACATGAAACAGACTGACAGTGACCAGAAAGGAGAAGGGAATAATAGTGGAAATAAGGTGAAGGGACTAGTTAAAAAGCATGGATGAATGGCCCATGGACATGGACAACAGTGTGGGAATTGACTTGTGGGAGTGGGGTTTGGTATGGGCAGTGGAGGGCAAAGGGAGAGAAATTGGGATAACTGTAATAGAATAACAATTTCAAAAATCTTTATAAACAAACAACAAGCCCTGGCTGGTGTAGCTCAGTGGATTGAGCATGGACCTGTGAAGCAAAGGGTTGCTGGTTCAATTCCCAATCAGGGCACATGCCTGGGTTGCAGGCCAGGTCCCTAGTGGGAGACACAAAGGAAGCAACCACACATTGATGTTTCTCTCCCACTGTTCCTCCTTCTCTTCCCCGCTCTCTAAAAATAAATAAAATATTTTAAAAAGCAACAACAATGAGTGTGGGCAAGAATTGTTCAGGCAAAGTAACAGTTTGGATTTTGAAAGAGAATATTTTATTTTAGTGTCAGTTTTAGTTGTATTTGTTTTTTAAATATTTTTTATTTAATTCTTGTTCAAGTACAGCTTTCTGTCTTATATTCCCAACCCTGCCCGCCCCCCGCCCCATGCTCCCCACCTCCCTCCCATTTCCACCCTTAGTTATTCTCCATGTGTCCTTTGTACTTGTTCATGTGAGTCCATCCCCTTTTCCCATATGATTCTCTCCCCTCTCCCCTCTGGACCCTGTCAGCCTGTTCCATATTTGAGTGTCATTGGTCGTATTTTGCTTGCTTGTTTGTTTTGTTTAGATCCCTGTTAACGGTGATATCATATGGTATTTGTCTTTCACCGCCTGGGTTATTTCACTCAGCATACTGCTTTCCAGTTCCATCCATGATGTTGCAAAGGGTAGTAGTTCCTTCTTCCTTTCTGCAGCATAGAATTCCATTGTGTAAATGTACCATAGTTTTTTGATCCAGTCATTGACCGATGGGAATCTAGGTTGCTTCCAACTCTTGGCTATCGTGAATTGTGCTGCTATGAACATTGGGGTGCATAGGTTCTTTTGGATTGGTGTTTCAAGATTCTTAGGATATACTCCTAAGAGTGGAATTGCTGGGTCAAAAGGCATGTTCATTTTTAGTTTTCTTAGAAAATTCCATACTGTTTTCCATAGTGGTTGTACCAGTCTGCAATCCCACCAACAGTGAACTAGGGTCCCCTTTCCCCCACAACCTCTCCAGCACTTGTTGTTTGTTTCTTTGTTTATTTTATTTTTAAAATATTTTTAGCCCTGGCTGGTGTAGCTCAGTGGATTGAGTGCAGGCCTGTGAACCACACAATCATGGTTCGATTCCCAGTCAGGGCACATGCCTGAGTTGCAGGCCAGTTCCCAACAGGGTACTCATGAGAGGCAACCGTACATTGATATTTCTCTCCTTCTCTCTCCTTCCCTTCCCCTCTAAAGATAAATAAAATCTTAAAAAATACATTTTTATTGTTGTTCAAGTACAGTTGTCTCCATTCTCCCCCCATCCCACCCACCGCACCTCCCACCCTCAATCACACCCCACTTTGGCTTTGACCATGGGTCCTTTATACACGTTCCTTGACATCATTGCCCATTCCTTCCCCTGTTATCTCCCTCCCATCTGGTCACTGTCAGTTTGCCTGTTATTTCAATGTCTCTGGTTCTATTTTGCTTCCTTGTTTATTTTGTTGATTAGGTTTCACTCATAGGTGAGATTATATGGTATTTGTTTTTCATAGTCTGGCTTATTCACTTAGCATAATGCTCTCAGTTCCATTCATGCTGTCATGAAAGCTAGGAGCTTCTCCTTTCTTTCTACCACAGTTTTTTGATCCACTCATACACTGATGGGAACATAGATTGCTTTTACCCCTTGGGTATTATAAGTTGTGCTGCTATGAACATAGGGGTGCATAGGTTCTTTTGAATTGGTGTTTCAGGGTTCTTAGGGTATAATCCCAGCAGTGGAATTGCTGATTCAAAAGGAAATTCAATTTTTAGTTTTTTGAGGAAATTTCATACTGTTTTCCACAGTGGCTGCACCAGTCTACATTCCTATCAACAATGTACTAGGGTTCCCTTTTCTTCACATCCTCTCCAATACTTGTTGTTTGTTGCTTTGTTTATGATGGCCATTCTGACCTTTATGAAGTGGTATCCCATTGTGGTTTTAATTTGCATCTCTCTGATGGCTAGTGATGCTGAGCATCCTTTCACTAGTTTCCAGGCTGTTCGTATGTTCTCCTTGGAGACGTGCTTGTTCAGGTTCTTTGCCCATTTTTAAATTGGATTATGTGCTTTCCTGGAGTGGAGACATGTGAGTTCTCTATATATTTTGGAGATCAAACCCTTGTCTGAGGTACCATTGGCAAATATATTTTCCCATATGGCTGGTTCCTTTTTCATTTTGCTGATGCATTATTTAGCTGTGCAGAACATTTTATTTTGATGAATTCTCATGTGTTTATTTTTTCCTTTATGCCCCTTGCTCTAGGTGAAATATTGGTGAAAATATTGCTGTGTGGAGTACCTGAAATTTCCTGCCTATGTTCTCCTCTAGGACTTTTATGGTGTTAAAACTTATATTTAAGTCTTTTATCCATCTTGACTTTATTTCTGTTTATGGTGTAAGTTGGTGGTCAAGTTTCATGGTTTTGCATGTAGCAGTCCAGGTCTCCCAACATTGGTTGAAGAGGCTATTTTTACTGCATTTTATGTTCCTGCCCCTTTGTCTAATTATTAAAGGTTAATTGACCTCTAATAGAGGCTTTTGAATTTTGATCCTGCCTTGAAACTATGTAATAATCCACACTTGATCATGGTGCAGATTTCTTTTTAAATAGTACTTTATCCTATTTGTTAATATTTTGCTAAAGACTTTTGTCCTTTTATTGATCAGGGATATTGGTCTGTAGTTTCTTTTCTCTTCCTTCTTTCCTTCCTTCCCTCTTTGATTTTTCCTACTGTCTTTGTAATGTTTCTGATATCAGGGTAATACTAGTTTCCTAAAATGAAGTGTTTCCTCCTTCTCTATTATCTGGAATTAATGTTAATTCTTCCTAATGGTTTGGTAGAATTCTCCTGTGAAACCATCTGGAGAAATTAGTGTGATTCAGCCTAGTTTTCTTCTTGATTTTTTAAGAGTTTTGGTTACTGAGGCCCTTTCTTTGATTCTTAAAATGGGTGTTTCTTTGTAATTTTATATCCATTCCAATATCTAAGGTGTTTCACTTAAGTGGTACTATCAATCTAACACCTTCCGCTTAAGAACTGTTGGAAGAGTTGTATCCACAATCTCATGCCCTATTGGAGGACACACTGGGACAGGCATATTTAGGAGTCATTCTAGGACAATCCAAGGGCTCAGGTCCTCTCTTGATCCCTTTTCCCACGGTTGCCTGGACAGCACAGGGCTTTAGATTCACTCTCTTAGGCTTGTCTACACTGAAACAAACACTACAGAAAAGTTAATCAATCTGAAATTTAGAAACAAATGAAACTGGGGACAAGGTGTAGTATAGGGAACCAAACTCCAGAATTTAAAGTTGCCATGAAACAGTTTCTTTCTTCCCTTACCAAGCTTTATTCAGAATGTAGAACATAGTGTTTTGTTGAATACTGGTATTATAGTTGGAAAAAGTCAGGTAAAGATCAAGGAAAACAATTTATACTGGCAACCTGTCTGTTAAAAATCCTCCCTTTATTTGATGATTAGTGGCATTGAGCATCTTTTCATATGTCTATTGGTTATCTGTATGTCCTCTTTGAAGAAATTTCTGTTTAGGTCCTTTGCCCATTTTTAAATTGGATTGTTTGTTATTTGGTGTTGAGTTGTATGAGTTATATACAAGTTTTGCATGTTAACCTCTTATCAGATGTGTCATTGGTGAATATGTTCTTCCATTCAGTGGGTTGTCTTTTCATTTTGTTAGTGGTTTCTTTTGCTGTAAAAGCCCCTTTTTAGTTTGATGTAATCCATTTGTTTACTTTTTCCTTTGTTTCCCTTGCCTGAGGATATATGTCAGAAAATACAGTACTAAGAAATGTCTGGGTTTTACTGCATTTCTTTTCTTCTAAAAGTTTTGTGGTTTTGAGTCTCACATTTGATTTTTAATACATTTGAGTTTATTTTTATATATGGTGTAAGAAGGTGGTCTAATTTGATTTTCTGCATGTACCTGTCCAATTTTTCCAACACCATGTATTGAAATTAGACTAATTCATTTTTTTCATTTGCTTACATTTCTAATGTAATCATTGTATATTCTTGCCTCTTTTGTCAAATATTAATTGACTATATAGGCATGGGTTTATTTCTGGGCTCTCTATTCTGTTCCATTGATCTTTATTTCTTTTTTTATACCAGTACCATGCTGTGTTGATTACTATGGCCTTGTGTTATAGTTTGATATCAGGTAGCACAATTCCTCAAAACTTTTTTCTATCAAGCTTGCTGGGGTTTTTGGGGTCTTTTATGGTTCCATCCATAGTAATGTTTCAAGTATTTGTTGAGTTCTATGAAATATGTCATTTGTGTTTTGATAGAAATTGTGTTGAATCTATATATTGCTTTGGATAGTATGGAGTGTTTAACAATATTAATTCTTCCTATCTTAACTAAAACAACAAACAAGTGTTGGCAAGGGTGTGGAGATAAGGGAAATTTCATGCACTGTCAGTGGGAATGCAGATTGGTGCAGCCACTATGCAAAACAGTATGGAGAGCCTTCAAAAAATTAAAGATAGAATTTCCTATGATGTAGCCATTCCACTTCCAAGTATAGATCTAAAGAAACCCAAAACACTAATTCAAAAAAATTGATATACCTCTATGTTCATTGTATTGTTATTTATAATAGCCACACTATGGAAGTAACTCAAATGCCCATCAATAGACAAGTAGATAAAAAAGCTGTGGTATATATATATACAATGGAAAATTACTCAGACATAAAAAGAATGAAATATAATTTGTGACAACATGAATGGTATTATACTAAATCAAATAAGTCATTTAGAAAAAAAATACCATATTATTTCACTTATATGTAGAATCTAAAGAACAATATAAACAAATAAACAGAAAGAATTTTATACAGAGAGCAGAGAGCAGACTGAGGTTGTCAGAGGGAAGGGGTTTAGGGATACTGTGTTAAAAAGGTGAAGGGTTTGAGAAATGCAGATTGGTAGTTAAAAATTATCATGTGATGTAAAGTACAGCATAGGAAACAGAGTCAATAACATTGTAATAACTATGTATGGCACCAGTTAGGTACTTGAAATACCAGGGGAAACACTTTGCAAAGTATGTGCTTGTCTAACCACTATCTTATACACCTGAAACTAATATAAAATAATATTGAATTAACTGTAATTGAAAAGAATTAAATATAAATTTAAAATTCTCCCTTTAAAAAAGAATACTAATTGTCAATTTTCTCCTGATTATGATTTCAAATTACAAAAGTAATCACTGTGAAAAAATTCAACAATGTAAAAGCATATAATATGAAAGGATAATTTCTCTCCTAGTTTTTTTGCCCTTTTGTAGCATAGAGGTCTGGCCAGAACCCTGGGCAGAGGAGAGGGATGCCCAAGAGAGGTAGGGAAGTTTCAAGGTGGTGGATTTAGACCACTCAGCCATCCTGACAAGCCCAGCAAGGTGGTGGATTTAAATTGCGACTGAAACTGCATGACAGGCTTCCATACCCCGAGAAAGGGTAAACTACTAGCCTGGCTTGTGACACAGCTTGCACAGGGACTGCATGGTATGAAAAGGTCTCAACACATGTATATCGTGAAGGTGAGCATGGCGATGCCCTGATCTGGGTAGAGACACTGTGTGGGCTGATGTGTGTGTGGTGGATGCCAGCTGAGATTGACTGGGATTTGGACACCTTTACAGCATGTAGGATTTTGGGGTGAAAGATTTAAAATGGAAGGTTCATAGAAACTCATCCCTTTTTTGCTTTCTCCTCATTCTGCCCAGTCCAGGGAGACAGGTCATTCACTGGACCTGGTAGACACCAAGCCCCACTTGTGGCTCTTGCCTTCCCTTGTTTGCATGGTCCCGAGTGGAATCATGTAGGATGTGTGCCCCAGCAGTGCTGGGCCCAGGGATGCTGCAGCCCTGTGACACATGGTGCACAGGTTCTGAACTATTACCATTTTCCCCCTCTGAGAGCAGCACACAGACACATGGACCAGGAAAGTTTGCTGGCTCCAGGGGCACAAGCAGCCTTGGATGCTGGAGACATGCAGATGGAGCCCCTTACATGACTGGCTACAGTGACCTGGCAGTGCACCCTGGCCCTGGAAAAGGAAGAAAGCTGTGGTGGGGCAATGGAGATACCAGCTCCATGAATGTGCACTCCAGAAAGAAAGAGAGCCTGAAGCTGGAGAGATGGAGATCCGTTTATGTGAGATGGAGATTCATTTGCATATCAGCCTTGTACTTCAAAAGGGCAGCTAAGGATGGAGGAGGGTGTATCTCTGGGTGTGGATTTGGATTTCAGTCTTTTGCAGAACAAGGGGATTTCTGTATTTTGCAGAAGAGAATGAGTTGGAGTTGGGGAGCCCTCACTCCCCTAAATTGGGAACCCTGTTAACAAAAACCTTTTTTTCCTTCTCCACCAATTATTGTGTTATGCTTGTGTTCTGAATCCCCCTTTGTTCAGTAACATTTTCTCTTCTTCTCTCCTATCCCTCTAAGGTTCCAACTTCATGCTGAACTTGCCCACAATCCCATATCTTTGCTCTTCTTCCACATCCCTTTCCACAAAAGTTATAAACAATTTTCAAAGTACCAGAAGAAGAATCATCCACTCAGAAGTAACTAGTTAACATTTCAATGTACAAAATAAAACAATTTTCAAAATAAGCAAAAGATTTAAAAAATCTAAGATTACTTATATTTTCATAAAACACTGGCTAGTAAGTACTTGCTGCATGTGCTGCCTTGATGTACTACCCACCTTCTCCCTGAGCAAATGTCCTTGCCAACAACAGCTCTGCAGGCACCCACCTACAGCATCAGGCTGCAACATGCCATTTTCACACTAACCTAACCACATAAAACTATTTCTGATGAAATCTCTAACATCTATGTTAAATAATATATTCTTATCTCTTGTTGAGTTATAATTTGAGGAAGAATATTATTGTGTAAAAGACTGCTGATAAGATGGTTTGGGCAGTGAATTCTGAGGAAGTAAACTTTTCTAACTTTACTCTTTCCCCTATTAGCCAATCATTTGTGTAAGGCGTTCCTTTGTTTCTGTACTTCCCAGGTAAAGGAGTTGGAATATTTATGTTAAGCAGACATACCTCAGGCTTCGGAATCAGTTATAAACATCCTGTTAGCCAAGTACATAAACAGCAAAGATGAAGTGTTTCAGCTTGTGGATTATGAAGCCACACTTCCTGCCTGCCTGCCTGTCTGCCTACCTACCTTTCAATCCCCCAAACTGCCATTTACTAGCTGTATGATGCCTGACAAGGTGGCAAACCTCAGTGTGCATCAATTTGTTCATTGGTGAAATGGTGATGTTTATGACAGTATGCATTTTAGAGGGTTATTGGGAGTATTACATGAGTTAATACATGAAAAGCACACAGTTAATATATGAAAAGGGTTCAGCACACAGTAAGTCTCATACAAATATTAGCTATTATAGTGATTACATTAAAATATCTGGTAATTAGCCTTGGCTGGTGTAGCTCAGTGGATTGAGCGTGGGCCTGCAAACCAAAGGATCACAGTTCGATTCCCAGTCAGGGCACATGCCTGGGTTGCAGGCCAGTTCCCAGCAGGGGACACACAAGAGGCAACCATACATTGATATTTCTCTCCCTCTCTCCTTCCTTTCCCCTCTAAAGATAAATAAATAAAATCTTTTAAAAATAATAAAGTAAAATATCCGGTAATTTATTTGGCAAGGGAACCAAAAACTTTCTGTATGGTCATGGCTTACATGGAATATAATAGTGTAAGACAGTCATTCATTGGGTAAGAAAGGATCAGAGGCCATTATCCCACACACCCAGAAAAAAAAAGGCAAAGGTTTTAGCAATTAATAAATTATTTAGTGTCTCCTTATAATATTCTATTAATTTTTACCATCTTTAATCTACTTGACCATTTGCATGTCTATAATAAGGACAGAATTCCTGGCGATGGAGCTGATAAAAACAGGCATAACAGAGTATTTCTAACTCCTTTCTGAGGCAACTTGGCTTTTAAGTGGATCTATTTCTGTAACATGAAAGAATGTTATATTGGCAGTAAAAACATTTTGCTTTCCAACAGTCTCTCTCTTAGTTTATATTAACTGAAGGTCCTATAAGCCAAAGCTACTCTTTAAGGAAGAAGATTTCAACTCATCTCCCACTTCAGTTTTAAGACCTTCTCCCCAGTACATTCATCCATTAAATTAGCATGCCTTTTTATTTCCTCCAACTGGCAGATATTTCTCATCTTGTTTTCATCTTAATTCAGTCTGGACTCATGGGTAATGGCCCTCTCACTATTATGTTCAATTGCCTGAGTTCATCAACATTTTAGTTTACATCCCTCTGTTACTCTTGGGCCCTGGATCAGTTTTCTCTGCTGCTGATCTAAAGGGATTCCCAGACTTGCTACTGCTACACTTGCTTCCGATGGAGAATATCCTGTCTACAGGAGGCTCAGGGGCTTCATTTGTTCATTGATGAACCCAAAGTTTTACTTGGTTCTTTCTTCCATCCTACAAAGATTTTACTTAGTCCTAGTCATCTCTCTGTGCTGTTGAACAGAGCACTTGGGGGTTCACAAATGAAAAATACCTCCCTATTAAGAAAGCATTATGATAATGTGCATAACTTGAACCAAATGCAGTGCTACTGAATTAGGTGCCCCTTGACTGACATTAACAACACATGCAAAATTTTGCACCCATTCTTCTACTTTAGCTGTGTGTGAAATAATATTTTTGAGATATAACCTATATTAGTATAGCTTTAGGTTATTTCACTCCTTTGCTTTCCTGAAATTCATGTAGATATCTGGGAGCCTCAGAGAGAAACAGCATGAATAATAGAATAATTTTTCCAAGATTAGAGATAAATCATCCCCCAGCACAGTGGAGAGGGGTGACAAGGAAAGGAAGTGGTAAGAGCAGAAATTCCAGAGAGAAAATAAATGCAGGTTGTGTCAAGGTTGATGAGGCTATGAACAATCTTATAGAGTTTCTGTGCATTGGCATGGGGAGAAAGCACCTGACAGAGGTTTTAGAGCTAAAGGGGTCATCAGACAAGAATGAGGGTCTTTCAGCAGCAATCTCCAAGAGCTGATGACACACACTTGTGTGGCCTAAGACTGAAGGACGAAATGTCCACCTCCTACCAACCTTTTTGCTTCCCTTTCTTTTTGTCACTAGAATTTAAACACAACATTGTTAAAAGGGAGTAACTCACAGTTTATGAGAATTGAATTTCTGCCACTTCAGGGAAACAATAGGCTCACAATAGAAATTAGGTTAATTATATATTAAAAACTTAGAGTAGATTGTTTTAAAAATAGTGATGTTTGCACACTAGAGCCTATGAAAGGATTGCACACCCAAGTGTTTGAGCACAGCTTTTTGGTAGAGCTACCTCTGCTAATTAACAATTTGCAATAAATTCTAATAGTCATATCTGCCTAAAATAGAACACAATACAACAAAATACCTACAAAGACAAAGTGAAGGGATGGAAAAAATATTCCAAATAAATGGACAGGGGGAAACCCGAGGTAAAATACTTATACCAGATAAACAGATTTTGAAACAAAGGCCATAAAACAGATACAGAAGGTCATTTCATAATTCTAAAGGGAAGAATCCACGAGGAAGCTATAAACATTGTAAAAATATATGCAACAAACATAGGAGCACCTAAATATATATGGAAGATTTTGGAGAACTTCAAGAAAGATGTAGAAAGCAACACACTCATAGTAGAGGATTTTCACACATCACTGTCAATAATGAACAGATCTTCTAAATAAAGGATCAAAAAAATATTGTGGCACTGAACGACATGCTAGATGAAATTGGTTTAACTGATATAGACAGAAACTTTCACCCCAAAGAAGCAAAATATAAGTTTTTTCAAGTGCACATGAAACATTCCCAAAGATAGATGCCATGATAGGACACAAAGCAAGCCTCAAAAAATTAATGAAAAGTAAAAGCCTGCAAACAAGGCTACTATACCCATAAAGGCTCTCAATTAAAATGGAAGGTGGAATTAGGAATTTCCCAGACAAAAGCAGACTGAAAGAATACACCTCCACCAAACCAGCACTGCAAGATGTGCTTAAGGTACTGATTTAAGAAGAGGACAGAAAAGAGTAAGAGAGAGGAACACAGCTATAAGGGGGGGAATCAATAAGTACTTATCAATAATAACCTTAAATGTTAATAGATTAAATGCTCCAATCAAAAGACACAGACATAGCTGAATGCATAAGAAAACATGACCTGCAAATATGCTGCCTACAACAGATCTACCTCAGAACAAAAGACCTACACAGACTGAAAGTGAAGGGTAAAAAAAAAAGATATTTAAAGCAAATGGGCAGGAAAAAAGAGGTTGGGTAGCAATACTTATATTAAACAAAATATACTTAAAAACAAAGGTCATAACAGAGTCACAAAGGACACTTTGTAATACTCAAGGAAAGAATCCATCAAAAACACATAAACATTATAAACATACATGCACTCAATATAAGATACCCAAATATATAAGAAAAATATTGGGGGGGACTTCAAGAAAGATATAAATAGCAAAACACTTGTACTAAGGGATTTTAACACCACACTGTGTAAAATGGATAGATCTTCCAAACAAAGTATCTACAAGGATATTGCGGCATTAAAACATACTGTAACCCCAGTTGGTGTGGCTCAATGGATTGACTGCCAGTCCATGAACAACAACAACAACAACAACAAAATGCTCTAGATCAAATGGAATTAACTGATATATATGTAAAACATTCATCCCCAAAGAGCAAAATGCACACTACTTTCAAATGCACATGGACAATTTTCAAAGACCATGATACAACACAAAACAAGCCTGAAAAAAAATTCATGGAAATTGAAATTACATTAAGCATTTTCTTTTAAAAAAATTTTAGAGACTTTCAGCCAAGATGGAGGTGTAGGTAGACACGCTGTACCTCCTTGCACAACCAAAATAAGGACAACAAACATTTAGGAACAAAAAATCAACCATTACTGACAGAAAATTGAACTGTATGGAAGTCTGACAACCAAGGAGTTAAAGTAGACACATACATCCAGACCGGTAGGAAGGGCAGAGTCGGGCGGCTGGGTGGAGAGGGGTCACAGCAAAAAATGCGGTGGCTGGCAAACCCCGGGTGCCCAAGGTGAAAGCGGGTGGACCCACCAAGGATGCAGATTGCAGAAGGGTGCTATGCTCAAGGTGGCTAGCTAACTGGGCAGTACCACATTCACAGACAGATAAACCAGGCAAAAGTGAGGAGTGAGACAGATGGTGCAACCCAGGGATTCAGTGCAGGGAAATAAAGTCTCAAATCACTGATTAAAAACACCTGTAGGGGTTGAGGTGCTGGGAGAGACTCTCAGCCTTACAGGAGAGTTCGTCAGAGAGACTCACAGGATCCTAGAATGTACAAACACCCATGCACATGGGAATCAGCACCAGGAGGGTCCAATTTGCTTGGGGGAAATGGCAGACGAAACTGAAATTCAGCAGAGAGCAGAACAAGCATCATTGTTCACTCTCAGACAACTCCCCTACATAAAGCATCACAACCCAGCAACCTCAGTTGACCTGCCCTGTGAACACCTAAGGCTCTGCCCCTCACTAGGCAACTGGCACATCAAGATTTAAAAAAAAAAAGGCCCAAATGAAAGAACAGATCAAAACTCCAGAAAAACTACAACTAAGTGAAAAAGGGATAGCCAACATATTAGATGCACAGTTCAAAGCACTGGTCATCAGGATGGTCACAGAATTGGTTGAATTTGATTGCAAATTACATGAAAAAATGAAGGCTATGCTATGCAAAATAAAGGAAAATGTATGGAAACTAATAGAGATGGGAAGGAAACTGGGGCTCAAATCAATGGAGTGGACCAGAAGGAAGATACAACCAAACAAAAAAGAAGGAAGAAACAAGAATTCAAAAAAAATGAAAAGAGGCTTAGGAACCTTCAGGACATCTTTAAACATTCCAACATTTGTTTGTTTGTTTTTTTAATTTTTTTTATTTAATTATTTTTCTTTTTTTTTTATTTAATTCTTGTTCAAGTACAGGTTTCTGTCTATTACTCCCATCCCATCCCACCCCCCATCCTCCCCCCTCCCTCCCATTTCCACCCTTCTCAGTTGTTGTCCATGTATTCTT